>NC_056736.1:303297924-303332924 GCF_019279795.1 Protopterus annectens | reverse complement strand
TCCATGTCTTCAGGATTTTCAGGTTTTGGTTTTATAGGGTCGATAAATCATCTTTTGCTATTTTAAGCATTCTCTGATTTAATATAGACCCAATAGGTAGTGTAGGTGTGTGTATGTGTGTGTGACGGTAAATGGGTGAGTATGTCTGTAAGCGTAATCTGGTGAGGGGGGCATTTTGTGAGTGTGTGTGTGTGTGTGTGTGTGTGTGTGTGTGTGTGTGTGTGTGTGTGTGTGTGTGTGTATTTGCCTGGGTGGTTGCAGTAGGAGGGTAGTTAGAGGATAGGTAGGGTAGGTGTGTGTATGTATGTGTGTATGTATGTGTGTGTGTGTGTGTGTGTGTGTGTGTGTGTGTGTGTGTGTGTGTGTGGTAGGGTAGGTGTGTGTATGTATGTGTGTATGTATGTGTGTGTGTGTGTGTGTGTGTGTGTGTGTGTGTGTGTGTGTGTGTGTGCATGGGGGGGTGAATGGGTGAGTGTGTCCATAAGTGTGCACAGTGTGTGTGTGTGTGTGTGTGTGTGTGTGTGTGTGTGTGTGTGTGTGTGTGTGTGCATGTGTGTGAGCATGTGTGCATAAATGTATGAAGGGGTAGGGCTGTTACACCTCCACATTCCTGTAGAGTAACAACAAAATCCTGCAATGCTGGGGATGAAGGACACTATACATCAGGGACATTCTTTTATATTGTGCCATAAAGCAAATTAAAGAAATAATATAACAACGTCTTTCAGCATGAAAGACAGGTTCATAGGTAGGTACTAGGCTATTGGCCCTAGAGCCTATATAAGCCTAGCCAAAAAGGTACTCTGGCTTTCGCCACCCAAGAAAATTATTTTCCTGTGCCCCTGTCGAGCAGAGTCCCAGAGGTGATCCCTGGGGTGAATTTCCTATTTCCCATCCAATCATCAAGATTTTTCTTGAAGAGTGTTAATGAGGAGCTTTGTTTGATATAGATAGGTAGTTTGTTCCAGAGTTGGGAAATCTCTGGGACAGGAATCAATCCCTCCAGCATCTTCTGTTTATTGAGGTGACAAGGTTTAGGTCCCTAGAGTGTGTAGCTCAAAGGGATTGGGATTTCTTTAAGTGGAGCATGTCCAACAGCTCTGGGTTTGACATAGCTTTGTATGTTAGGCAGAGATCGCCTCTGAGTATGCGATTTGTGATGGAGTAAAGCTTGGGTTTTTTGAGACGGTCTGCATCTGTTTGAGGCCAGTAATCCTCTTTGTGAGGTATTTCTGTGGCCTTTCTAGTTGTTGTAGATGTCTTGTGAGGTACATGCCAAAAGGGGTGTTGTACTCTATAATGGGTCAAATGAGTGATGAGTAGAGGGGAACAATGACCTCTTCTTTCCTGGATGAGAAACCTTTTGTGATGTGGTGTGCCAAGTAGAAGGATTTCCTGACTACTGTGGCTATGTGTTTATCAAGGGAGTGACTACTGTCCACCTGTGTCCCAAGGTCTCTTATTACACTTTCAATGTTAAGTAGACTACCATCTGTATGTTAGTCCATGGGTACAGAGTTTTTACCAAAAGGGATTTCAATGCATTTTTTGGCATTGAGCTTGAGGCCATGGCTTTGACACCAGGCATCTGTCTCAGTGAGGCCCTTTTGTAGGATGTCCACATCGTTAAGAGTTTTGATTATGGCTCCTAGTTTGCAGTCATCTGCAAACTTCATTAGCCAAAGACCTTCTGTGTTAGCCTGTACTTCAGAGAAGTAGATACCAAACAGGAGAGGACCCAGGACTGAACCCTGTGGTACATCACTTGCCACTGGTCTGAAGTTGGATTTGGAGTCTGCTACTTTCACAGTGTGGGTTCTGTCAGTGAGCCACTTGGCAACCCATCTTCTGACTTAGGGATTTATACCTAGTTTAGTGTGTTTATCTATAATTCCTGAGTGGGGGGATAGTGTCAAAAGCCTTGGCGAGCTCTAGATAGGCTGTATGAACCACCTTACCCTCATCTACGGCTTTGGTGACCGCTTCAAAGATGTCTATCAGGTTTAGGAGACATGATCTGCATTTTACAAACCCGAACTGGGTAGGGTCCAGAGTTTGGAGATTACCAATGTCATTGTTTATAAGTTCCATGATGATATGTTTCATAGCCTTGCAGACCAGGCTTGTCAGGCTAATGGGGCAGTAGTTCTCAGGGTCCTTGGTGGCTCCCTCTTTGTGGAGTGGGCTAACCATTGCTGTGCACCATTCAGTGGATACAAAGCCTGAGGTGAGGCTATGATTGAACATGGTACTTAGGTGGTGTGCCAGTTTGTTCTGTAGTTCATGTAGAACGCAGCCTGGGATGTTGTCAGGTTCCATGGATGCTGTGTTATTGGCTTTGGAGAGTGTGGTTTTTACCTTTGCAGCCGTGATTACAGGAACTTTGCATTCTTCCGGTATAGAGATGGGCCCTTTAGGGGATGAGTGGGGGGGGGTAAAGTTAGCACTGAACCTATCTGCCAGGATATTGGCTATATCACTTGATTTTGTATATTTAGTGCCATTGTGCTGTAACTCAGAGCAGATCTGAGCATTGCCATTGAGATTCTTGACATAGCTATAGAATGCTTTGTGGTTGTCTTTAGAATCAGTAGTGATTTTGTTTTCGTCACTAGCTTTGGAGGATTTTATGAGGGATCTCAGCTTCTTACTAAGGCTGACCAGGGAGTTCCTTCAGTCATGGGATTTTACTCTTTTTTGCAACAGTTTCTTTCTTCTGTTGTAGAGCTTGTTTATGGCTGGCGGCCACCAGATTGGCTTCCTTTTTTTGGAGGGTAGCATCTTGGTTCTGTTAGGGATTGCATGATCCATGCACTTGTGTAAGTGCTTATAAAGTGCATTTTTATAGGATTCAGCAGTTGTGCCTCTATTGTCCATCAGCATGGGTGTCGTGAAGTTTTCCACTTCTGTCTTAAGAAGCGTGAAGTTGGCTTTGGAAATTTTTTTTACGGTGGTTTCCCTAATGGGTGGTGGGGGTGGGATGTGGATGTCTAGGGTGATTAGCTTGTGGTCGGATCTGACCAACGAGGAACTGGCCTCTATTGTGGAACACCGGTTGCCTATGTTGGTAATGACCAGGTCTAGGATATTGCTGCCCCTGGTGGGTGTGTGGATAAGCTGATCCAAGGCGTTGGAATTTATGAATTCCAGAAAACATTGAGCACAAGAGTTGGTACATGAGTAGTTTTCCCAGTTAATGGTGGGGTAGTTGAAATCTCCCATTATTAGGGTGTTAGGTTGTACCCTAATATTTTCCAGTGTATTAAAAAATGAGGAGTGGGAATCCTGGGGCATGGTAGAGGATCTGTAGCAAGCTACAATTTGGATTGTAGTCTAGGCCAGAGTTAGTTGCATTTGCATAATCTTGGATGCATTATGCTGAGCAACTATCCTGGAGGTGTGGATATCCTTAATGAATATTGACACGCCTCTGCCTTTAGTGTTTCAGTCCAGGTTAGGTGGCCAAAAGGTGTGGTATGAATTATAGCCTGGTAATGCTGGGGTGCTCTCTGGAGTCTTGAACCAGGTCTCTGTCACTGCCCAGATGTCAGTGTTCTCCATTTTAAGGAGTGCCTCAAGTGAGTGCATTTTGAGGTTTAGACTTATAGCAGTGAGTAGCATTACCCTCAGTTTTGCTTGCTTGTACCTGTTACGGTGGTGAATTTGTCATTTGAACCTTGCCTAAAAAAGGCACAACAGGGGTGGCAAGAGCCTTAGCCAGTATCCGGAATTCCAATTCCTATTTAATATTCGTTGAACTGTATATACCTGTGGATTGTATTCCAGTACACATGCCCTCCTATACTGATTAACTTCTTTTGTACTATTCCTATATTAAATAGGAATTGGAATATCTTAATGGTTGATAGTAAAATTAGAGAGATAGTGGGGAAGCGGCCAGTTTTTGTATATAAGATGGCACATAATTTGAAGAACATATTCGAAATTTCTAACAAGGGGAGTGAGAAGAGAAAGCAGAACAGATATACTAAAAGATGTGGAAATTGTGGACAGTGTAGTTATATATGGGAAGATGGAAGTGTTGTACTGGGAAATGTTAATAGAACCAGAGTACACTTCAGGAATGGTAATTGCAACACAAAATATATTATATATATGGCCAAATGTATGACATGCCCCGGATTCTACATTGGGAAAACTGAGAGAAATTTTAAGAAACGAATATACAACCATTTATATGATATAAAAAGAAAAGATAAAAACAATGCATTGTATAGACACAGTGCCCAATGTAGAGAGACACATATATTTAAATTTGCTATAATAGAACAGGTAGAACTAGGTCCCTGGGAGGGCAATAGTAAAGCAGTATTAAGTAAAAGGGAAGTGTATTGGCAAATATATACTGATGCTTCAAATGTACCTGTGTTAAATGAATACATCGTGATTAAACCTGTTTTACAATTAGGTTAATGGATTTTTTAACATATAAGTATTATTTAGTATGTATATTGCACTGAGAATCTGAGTCGATTAACTAACTTTACACCAATTTTAGTAGTTATGTAGCCCTTTATGAGATATCAGTTATATGCAGTAATCAATTTATTGAGTTTAAATGCATTCATATATTTTTTAATATATTTTAAAGTTGTTTTTACATGTCATAAAACTGTTAATCAATTAACATTTTAGATTGATTGTTTAATTAATCTTAATTTGTGGTTTTGGCGCCAATAGTAATGTATTTAAGGACTTGTGGTTAGTATATTGGACATTCTGAGGAAGTCCACATTTGATGTGGATGAAGGCGCTAAATGTCTGAGATTTTATGTGAATAACGTGGTTGGAATACAGAGCAGTTCTGATACATCCTTTCTGTATGGTTGCCACCCATCCCGTTATCAGCGGGACACTCATGGGTTGAACTTTCTCTTTCCGCTTCCTGCATTCACCAACAGTGGGACTTTAAAAGTCCCATTTTCCCCTTCAGGCCCATGAATTGCCGTTGCCGTGGAAAAGCCAAAAATACTTCCATTTTTTTCCACGGCAATGCGGCTACGTCACCAACCAGGACCTGCATTTAGACGGATTCCCTGCTAGGTCCGGGTAGTGTAATTTAAACGGTAATTGGCTGAAGGGATTGGAGGGGGAAGGATTTCCCTAGAAGAGCCCAATAAAGGTCGCAGCTGTAGAGCAGTTTGTTTTAGTGCTCTACAGCTGCGAAGGGAATTAGGGAAAAAGATCTGAAAACTCTGCCAGCCAGCCAGCCTGCCAGCCAGCCCAGCCAACTAGCCATTCCAGCAGGAAGGAAGCAAGCTAGCCCTGCAAAAACTGTGATAGTGGTAAGTACATAACATAGTATTTTGTGGCTTTAGTTATTTAAAATGTGAATATTGTGCTTTATTTAAGTTTTTAATATTTAGAGGTAGATGGGGATGTAGTATGCAGTATTTAAATCTATGCAGTGGTTATTTTGAGATTTTTCAGTAGTAGTTTAAAATGGGAATATATTGTGGTTTAATTTTTTAATGTTTAGAGGTAGATGGGGGTGCAGTATGCAGTATTTAAATCTGTGCAGTGGTTATTTTGAGATTTTTGAGTAGTAGTTTTTAAAGGTATAAAACTTGTATGTATATGTAATTGTTGTTGTTCTTGGGGGTATGATTTGGAAGCATTACTTTTAAATGTATAGAAGTTTTGTTTATTTCTGGTGGGGGCATTGAAATATAAATTTAGTGTGATGTATTTCTATTGTCATAGCTTTTTCTGGGTATTTTCTGTTTGTAGATAGAAAATGTTTAAGCATAGTTTGCTCTTTTATGTGTGGAAATGTGTGCAATTTAATGCTGTTTTCAGGAAGTTAGGATATACTGTCTGGATAATTTTTCCT
This sequence comes from Protopterus annectens, assembly GCF_019279795.1. Lineage (NCBI taxonomy): Eukaryota > Metazoa > Chordata > Ceratodontiformes > Protopteridae > Protopterus > Protopterus annectens. The sequence continues at coordinate 303,327,070 of NC_056736.1, read as the reverse complement.
GTTAGTTCTTGCAAGTCAATGTGTATGTGGTACAAGACTACATTTTGAGGGGGAATGTTAACAGTTAATGTAGTGTATTTATTATTCTAGTAGGTACATGTTGCCAACTAGATGAAGCTGTTTCAAGATTGTTTTCATTTATACTTGTAAATGTGTGCATTTAATTTTTCAATCATTTTTAATAAGGTTAAAATGTCCTGCTTTGCTTGAAATGTGAATATGGGTGTGCTGCTTTTACTTGGGCCTGTTTATTGCATCGCTGTGCTGGGTAAATTACTCTTAATTGCTATGTTTTGAGGTAAAAGGAGCCCATGGAGTCTGCTGTACATTGTAGTTTATTTTACTTCTCTTGTAAAATGTATTTTTAAAAGTTAAAATGTTTACGGACTCTTTTACTGTTTATTTTTTTTTTTTGCGGATGCATGCTCAGAAGTTAATACAGTGTATTTGAGATTATGCTAAACCATGTCATTGTTACAGGGTAGTTTGCTTTTATAAGTAGCAAAATTTGTATTTTGTGTTTTAGTGGTGTCTTCAATAAACTTACAATGTACTGTTTTCATTATAATCTGATTATGACCATTGCTGCTGTTGGGCATGCTCATTAATAGATCATTACGCTGTGCAAATTAGTGCCATGCATTTCTTTTAACTGCTGTGGTCAAAAGCTAAACCAGGTCTATAGTATCCACTGTGCATTTTCATTCATTTTAGTGTTTTTTTGGTTCAGTGAATGTAGTTAACTTTTTTTCTTGACGGGTGGGGTGAGGTGGGCATGTTTGGTGGTAAAAATAATGCATTTAATTTTCTACAAGCTGTGTTAATTAGTTTTCAATGGCCAAAATGCCCCCTACATTATCTCATCTACTATTTGACCATTTTCAAACTATTTGTAATAACTCTTTTCTGCTCCATTCCTTGGTTCTTTCGCATGCCAATGTTTTTTGAACCAGTTCTTTTGAGTGCCAATGTTTTTCAAGCCAGTTTTTTCAAGGGCCACTGTTTTTCAAGCCATTTTTTTGTGCCACTGTTAAGCCATTTTTTTCACATGCCACTGTTTTTCAAGCCAGTTCTTTCAAGTGCCAATGTTTTTCAAACCAGTTCTTTCAAGTGCCAATGTTTTTCAAGCCAGTTCTTTTGCATGCCATTGTTTTTTAAGCCAGTTCTATTGTGTGCCAATGTTTTTTGAGCCAGTTCTTTTGTGTGCCAATGTTTTTCGAGCCAGTTATTTTGTGTACCAATGTTTTTCAAGCCAGTTCTTTTGTGTGCCAATGTTTTTTGAGCCAGTTATTTTGTGTACCAATGTTTTTCAAGCCAGTTCTTTTGTGTGCCAATATTTTTTGAGCCAGTTCTTTTGCGTGCCACTGCTTTTCGAGCCAGTTCTTTTGCATGCCACTGTTTTTCGAGCCATTTCTTTTGTGTGCCAATGTTTTTTGCGCCAGTTGATTTGTGTTGTGCAGCAGTATGTTACTGCACCTACTAACACAGTTTTGGTAAATATGTTGCATATCAAGTAAGTACAGAGTCAAGCATGAAGAGAGCAGCAGCTTCATCACAGTCAACCAGCAGCAAGAGAATGTGTAAGTGGCAGGATGTTTGGAAAACAGAATTCGACTGGATCAAGCGATGCAGTGATGTCAAAGTGTTCTGCAGGTACTGCAAGAGAGAATTTCTAGTGACCCAGGGTGGAAGAAACAATGTCGCACAACATGAGGCAACCGAACAACATACGACTGCTATTCTTCAAGCTAAATCCACTCACATGATGGCAAAATGGGCAAGGAACGCAAACCTTGAGGGATCAGAACTTAGGATCATTGCAGCAGAAGCCTCTGAGGTGTTCCATACTGTTAAGCTCAATATTTCCTATAACAGCTTGGACTGTGCAGTAAAGTTGGCCAGCCAGTTGTACAGTGACTCGGACACTGCAAATAAACTATCTTGTGGAAGAACCAAGGCTGAAGCCATAGTTGAAAATGTTTTGGGACCGTACTCATTGGAATGCCTCCTACATGACCTTTAAAAACCAGGCACTTCATTTGCAATTTCATCAGATGCTTCCAACAAGGGGAACATAACATTATTTCCACTTGTTGTGAGGTATTTTTCTAAAGAAGAAGGGGTGGTGAATGGCCTTTTGGACTTCTATGAAGACCCTGATGAATCTGCACAGGCTATTTCACAGCAAATTTCCAACATTATGGAAAGGCACTCCTTGCCCTGGAACAGCATTTCAGCTTATGGGGCTGATAATGCCATTGTGAACTATGGGGAGAAATCTGGTGTGTATACCAGATTAAAAGAAAAGTGCCCATCACTCCAGAAGGCTAACTGTGTTACCCACATCATTCACAATGCAGCCAAAAAAGCTGCAGCACAACTACCATACGACGTGGAAGTATTTGTAATTAAACTTTTCAGCCACTTCTCAGGTTCTGCCACAAGGACCAGAGACTTAAAATACTTCTTTGAGTTTTGTGGCATGGCATTTGAGAGTCTGTTAAGACATGTGCCAACAAGGTGGCTGTCACTACTCCCAGCCATTGAAAGAGTAGTGAAAAATCTCCCAGTGCTCCAGTCCTATTTCCTCTCCCAGGGAGAAAAGGAGACCCCCCGGCAGATATGGCAGTACTTTACAGCTAATGAACATGGTGAGAATGAATTGCCTACACTGGCCCAGTACTATTTGCATTTTCTCTGTGCTGTTCTCGTTGATTTTAATGAACATATAAGTACATTAGAAAAATCAGCACTTACTGCCATGGAAATTTTTGTGTAATGGTCTCTCTGAAGCAAAAACTGCAGGCAAGAGCTGAAGGTGCTTTTTTTGGAGGGAAACTTAGGGCACTTATGAGCACATTAGATAGCATGTCTGCTAACAAACTGAAAAGCGACTTCATTGTGTTCTTGGAGACAGCAGTGAAATACCTGGAACAGTGGTTTGATTATACTGAAAGCAACTACTTGTTTACACTATTTAAATTATCTCTAAATGAGCCCTTTACTTTCAGTGACTTACTTAATGTGACCACTGCCCTGAGTCTGCAGGATGTAGATGAAGATTATCTTTTTAGGGACTACTTGGCAATTAGGCCCTTTCTGGAACAGTTATTTAACCCAAGCTTGACCCCAGGAGAGAAGTGGCTGAAGCTTTTCAAAGAAAGGCCTGAACTGACTACACTATATCCGGTAATTGCTAGGGTTTTATCTATACCGACCTCAAACGCATTTGCAGAAAGTGTTTTTTTTTGGTGAAAGGTAAATGGACAGATGTGTGAAACCGATGTAGTGTGGACTTGTTAAAAGCTGAACTAATGATGATTGTAAATTACTGGATGAAATGTTGTGACTTTTACTCAAATATTATTTCAAATTGGGCCATTCTTCAAGCCATAAAATCAAATTCAAAATACACTTTAAAAAAAAAAGTGATTTAGTGTACTAGTGTGCAGTATAAAGTACTAGGGTGCAGTTTGTAATTTTGTGTTCTTTGCTTAGTGTTAATTTGCTAGTGTGCAGTATGTAGTACTAGGGTACAGTATGTAGTTTTGTGTTTTTTCTTTGCTTTAGCTTTAATTGATAATAAAAAGTCTTAATTTTATACTTGGCTTGTATGTGGTATGTAGATTTTTAAGATTTCTTTCTGAATAGTCATGGTTGGTTTATGAATTTTTTAAACTTTTTAAATAAACAAGTGTCTGTTTAATGAGTAGTGTGTTTTTTATTCCTTTAAAGTTTATTTACTGTTACAACTGAGCAATGTGTGTTTTTGCAGTAATAGTTCACTTCATTTAAATGGTTTGAGTTTTCAGTATGCTGTAATGTCACAATGTTGTATCCTTAACTGTAATACTGCATCTCCTTTAACACCTCTGGTAATGTCGTGGTGGGGGTGTGGCCAGTGTAATATTGACCACACCCCGTATCCAATTGGCTACACCCCCATGCCCCACTTTGGCCTTGTTAAAAGGTGGCAACCCTACCTTTCTGTAGTGTAACTTGTGATTTTTGGTTGTTGCAAAATTTCCATGTTTACAATCTCCAATATAATGAAGAAGAGGTACCATATGTAGAATTCAATAACAATTTTTTGGATTCATCAGATATTTGTTTTCCATTAATCTTTATATAGTAATTACAAAAATCTGAGTCAAGCTTTAGAGTGTCTTCTCTTAGTAGTTTATAGATAGTTGAGATACTTAATTTTTGATTATCTGTCTTTTCAAGACATCTAATAAAAAGCTGAATCAAATTAGGTATAAGATCAGTCTCTAGGTTGATTGACACTCTCATTTTGTTTTCTATAAACTGCCATAATGAGTGTATAAACAACCGTCTTGACTATTATCAAAACTACATAAAAGAGAGTTTAGTGGTTTAATACTGATGCCAGAAAATCAAGATATTTTCCTTTAATTTTTGCATAACATTGATGTTGAAAGAATCTAGGCAATCAGGGGAGTATGCTATAGGGAATATAAGAAATAGAAATTGTTTAATGTTGTAATTACAATAAATTATATTTTTAAATTTATTAGATATTTGATTAATGCCATAAGAAAAACTATCAAACTTCTTATTAAATAAACAAAAATCATGTAAAAGCCAATGAACTCCACTTATTCCATATTGTTCCTTAAATTGATTTTTTATAGTTCTGACATCAGTTATATGAATCTCATGTATTGTTTTCCAGCCAGATATATAGGTAGGTATGATCCAATGTAATATTACATTAATTATAACTGATTTGGAATAAAGATCTAAGCCAGGGAATGCTATCCCATTACTGTTCCAAGCTCCAATGTGCCATGTATATGCAATCCTATGTTTTAAGGGAAAGCATAAAAATTTAAGTAGCATGGAATCTAATTTTTAAATATGTTTTTAGGAGGAAGTAGTATCAATGACTGCATATAAAACAAAATTTTAGGTGAAATTATCATTTTAATTGAAGAGAGCCTATCCTCTATTGTGAAGAATATTTTATTCCATCTTTTGATTAGTTCACTAATGGTGGTTATTAAATTATTGTAGTTTAGTTTAACAGACTCTTTCCATGTGCTCTTTATACTGACACCCACGTATTCTAATACATCATTCTCCCAATTAAACAGGGTATTCTCTCTTAGGTTTTTATTGATATTTTTGTTAATTAGTAATGCTTTGGATTTATTATGATTAAATTTAAGCCCTGAAATTCTTTCAAACTTGCTTAATGTATTTATAACATCATTCAAAAAACCATCAAATCCAACATTAACAACATATCATCAGTAAAAAATTGTAGCTTAGAACAATAGTCCTTATTAATTTGAAAGCCTTTTGTATTTTGCTTGTTTCTGATATATGTAGCAAAAGGTTCCGTTGAATCAGCAAACAATAATGGTGGCAAAGGACAACCTTGTCTAGTTCCCCTGAGAATGTCTAGTGGTGAGGATAGACATGATCCAATTTTGACATAAACTTGTGCCCCACTATACATTTTCATTAATAAGTTGACAAAATCTGAGGAGAATTCTTTGTAGATAACACCAATTAATAGAATCAAAAGCCTTTTCTATGTCTAGGCTGATAATAGTTAGTTGTTTTTTGTATTTGCATGCTATGTCTATTAATGAAAGTAATTTAATAATGTTATCTTGCATTTTTCTATGAAGAATGGACCCTGTCTGATCATTATGTATTAGATTAGGTAATATTTTCTTTATCCTATTAGCTAATATTGTCATGAAAATTTTATAATCAGTGTTTAGTAATGAAATTGGCCTATATGAATCACAATATTTGGGGTCCTTACCTTGTTTTAATATGGAGGAGATAACTGAGTTTTTCCATGATGGGGGTGTTATACATTTTTGCTTAACCATAGTAAAGGCACTCATTGTTTTCTTTATTATATATTCACGAAAAATATTATATAGTTCAGGAATTATTCCATCCAGTCCTGGATCTTTATTATCTTTTAAATTTTTTATTTGCTCATTCACTTCTGTTAGTGTTATTTGTTTATTTAATATGTTATTATGTTGCATTGATACCTTACTAGTTATATTTTCTTGAATGAAAGTATTTATTACATTATCTGTCTCCAAAATTAGTGTGTTATTATTTATATCTTTATAGTAGTTTTTGAACACTTCTAATATGCCCATTAATTTAGATGTACTCTTAACTGAACCATCACTTTTATATTTAATCTCATTAATAAGATTTTGTTTGTTTATTTATTTATTTATTTTTGGATCTTACGGCTATTTTATGTAGATACTTGGGATTTACAGCATAAGATTGTGATTTCAATTTTTCCAGGTTTATGGCTACCTTATGATTCAGAACTTCTAAGTATTTTTGATTTAACATAGCAATTTCATTATGTGCTAATTTGTTATTTGGTTTTGCATTCATTTTTATCTTGTCTATTTTTTTTTGTAAGTCTAAAAGTTCTTTGTTCCACGCTCTCCTTTTTTAAGGTACCAAGATTTTATTCTACCATATGTATAAACTTTAAAGGTGACCGATAGTATAGTATCAGTCACTTCACCATTATCATTTGTTTCCATAAACATGTCTATTTCTTTCATTATCCATTCCCTAAAGTCATTTAACTAAGTTATGTATGCAGGAATTTTCTGTAGAAATCTTAAATCACCAGTATGTTTAGCTAATGTAAAGTTTATAGCATTATGGTCCAAAAGTGGGTAAGTCATTATAGATATATCACTTATTTTAGAGTATATATTATTTGATATAAAGACCTTATCAATGTTTGTTTTTGTACCAAACCTATATGAATAGTGAGTATAGAATACGGAATAATGTTCTCTTAGACCATGCATATCTTTAAGGTTCATCTAGTTTGCAAAGTCATTTAACTTCTTGGCTTGAGATGTTAGTTTTATTTTACCATTTTTAGAAGTATCATTGCCTGATACTAGGTAGTTAAAATCACATGTTGCTATAATTTCCCCTTTTGCATTTAAAGTAATCAGGTCCAGACATTTGTCAACATATTTAGTACTCAGTCCTGATATCCAGTATGTATTAATCAAAGTATAATACTTCCTATTAATTTCCACAATAACCATGCTTAGCATCCCATCTTAATCTGAAATTGTATCTATAATTCTTATCATAGAATAAGTAGTTTTCCATAGAATAAGAGTGCCCCTTCTCTTAGTCTTTAAATATGAATCAGCTAGAATGGTATAGTCACTGAGTAAGTATTTTTGTAGATCTTTTTTTAATAGATGGGTTTCCTGTAAAAAGATGATCTGGGCTTTATGCATTTTGATATATTTAAGCAAACCAGCTCTTTTGACATTATTGTTCAAACCATTAATATTTAATGAGAATCATTTATTAGCAATTGACTATAATGTGTATGTCATTATTAAGTGAAGGACCTTTCTTCCTTGTTGACTTGAAATATACTGAAAACTTACTTATCATGGATGCATAACATGTATTAAGCACTACTTTCAAAAACTTAAAACTATTTGCAAACACATACACGAAACATAAAGTTTCTGGTTTAGTTAAAAACTTAACTAAACCATCCATCCACCAACTCTCCAATACCAAACAACACAAATTATCCATCTCTGCTTAGAATATAGTATAACAACAGAAAGAAAAAGCATTATGAAAGCAACTAAAGAAATCTGAATTCATGAAATATACATAAGAGTGAGAGTGTCCAATATATCTAAAGCTATATGAATATGTCACATATGATAATAGCACCTCTAATACATAGATTTGTCAGAAATACACATCAGATCAAAGTATATATAAACATTAGACGCAGAATGTTAAGAAGACTGTCATTATTTCTAAGACTCTTCAAGAAACATCAGATAATTTAACCATTTTGTCAGTCATCTATCTAACATTTTTCTTGTAAGGATCTGTTGAATATATATATATATATATATATATATATATATATATATATAAAACATTTATTACAAGATAACTATTATATTTTGCAATTATACACATGTTACTCATATGTATTAACAATATCTATGTTGACGTCTTTCATCAAGAAGGGGGGAGCGAGAGAGAGTGAAAAAAAGGGGACCTCACAACCCTCTGTTTAGTTACTAAAAGTTTAGTTATATAACATACGTCTGATGTTAATATGCATAATGAGTTTTCTAATGCAGCTCCTAGTTCACTTGATGTAATTTAGTTACTAATATTGTCATTGAATCTGCAGAATGTATGCATCTATAAGAGAACACAGACATTTTCAAAGGAGTTAAACACTTTTATCAGAACTAATTATTTACCATTTAATGTATATAATGAAGGATAACAGAATTTCAAGAGAGAAGAATTCTAAGTACAACCATTTAACAAGTTCAAAAGGTCAAATGATGTCATCACTGTTGTTTCCTCAAGCTGCAGCTTCATAAATGTGTTAAAAAGTATCTAAATACGCTCATGCACAACAGATGTTATCTCTAGTGAAGAAAAAAACATGTTCGGTGGGAAATCCAAATCTTGAAGCTTTTAGAGTTTACAGAAAGCAAAAAAAAAAAAAAAAAAGCAATCAAGCTACCTTGTCAGTGCATGTCATGAATCTCCACAATGAGAACAGTCACACAGACCACTAGTTTCCTCACAAAACATTAGCATCATGAAAAATTAACCCTTTCATATAAAATCAGCTATTTAGAAGTAACAACAGCTGCCTCAAATCAGAAATCATATTATAACATTTCAATCATTTACCCATCAGTTAACCAGGCCAGAGAGAGGGAAAAAAGGAACCTAGTGTATATATATATATATATATATATATATATATATATATATATATATATATATACATATATATATATATAAAACTTCTATTTAGCTATCTATAAAACATCATTAATATAGTGTATTAATGTTTAAATGTATCTAAACAAAGAGTCTAAAACATCTAGTTAGAAACACTAATCAGAAACACCTTGTTACCCCACCACTGACCCACTAGAAAAAAATGCACTTTGGTATTAAGTTAAATTATACTATTACTGAAGAATTAGAAGACATAAATCATTTGTAGTTATTTAAAAGGAATAAGTATGTAAAGTACTTATACAGGGGAAAAGAGAGAAAAGGAACACTGGTAACAAAAAGGAATAGGAAGAAAGAAGAGAGAGAGAGAATGTTATTTAAATACTTAGTACTATATGTAATTAGAAGAAGTAGATATAGAAAGGAAAATATAAAGTTAATAATAAAAATGATTCACATTACCTTACAGCATAGAGACTTTCCAGAATCAAATATATTATGATTCACAAAACAAAGCATTTAAAATTAGAAGGAATTTATTCATTTGTCCTTTAGTTTCTTCATTTTGTTTGCTCCTTCCTTCATAGACCATCCATTTTTTTTTTGCTTGTCTCTTCAAACTCTGGGATGGCCATTCCATTTATTCTATGTCCGACAGTATTTTCTTCTTTTCAACAAATTCTACTGCTTCTTGTAGGGAATCAAAGATCTTCACTCCTTCTGGCAAGGTGATTTTTATTTTTGCAGGAAAAAGAATGTGAGCTTTAATATTAGCTTTTTTCAATGACTTAATTAGAGGAACACACTCCTTTCTTCTGGACATGATTGTAGAGGTGTAGTCATTGCCAAATTGAATACATTTTTTCACCCATCTTGCTAGGGGAATTAGTCCAAGATGATTTCAACATTAAGTCCTTGTATTGCGAGGAAAGAAATCTAACTATTATAGACCTAGGGTTAGATGAACTCAGAGATGAAGCTGGATTTGCCAGGGACTGATGATCCCTCTCAGTTCCTAAATAGAGGGATTCAGGCATGTTTAGTGCTGATGAAAACCACTTATTGAGGAAATGAATCATGTTAGCACCCTATTCTTTCTCAGGAATTCCATATATTCTTATGTTATTCCTCCTTGATCTACTTTCAAGGTCTTTCAAGGTCTTCCAGTTTCTCAATCAGACTAGTGTTTTGTTTCATAAGAAAGTCATTGTGATGTTCATTTTCTGTCACTCTAGTATCTAGGTCAGTTACTGTTTCCTCTAATGCAAGAATTTGTTCAGATTTTTTTTTACTATTCCATTTAGAAGTTCCAGTTGTTTACTGCATTCTTGTTTGATAGTATTAATATAGGTTTGTAATATTCATTTTGTTTAGGAATTTGACCATTTTTAGTGACAGTTCTTAGATGTTTGTTATTATAAGATGTAGTTCTTCACTGCAGACTCCTGGTGTGGTTTCTTCGAGTTGCTCATCTTGAGATCTCCAGTAGAAAATGTCTTGACAGGAATAATTAAAAAATTCTTTTGACTATGTATTAATTCTTAGAAAATAATAAAGAGTCTATGTTAATCTAAATTTTAGTATACTTTTAGTTAGATTTTTCTAAAAAGTAAAGTATATTTCCTGTCAGGATATTAAAATCTAAGCAAAGCTATGGACTTCTGCTGCTATCAGACTGGCATCTTGGTGATGCCCTCCTCCCAAGAATATTTCCAATAACAGCAGTAAGTAGGAATCTGGCTGTTATAAATCTGGTTGCATAGTACAAAAATGATACAATAAATTGCAAGACAATGTGGAGAAGGTACTACTGATTACATTAATTAATCTGTTGTCAAGGTACCCAGTGAGTGTGAGGAATTTCATACTTCCTATGTCAAACTGTTTGAGGCTTCAGGCAGACAAGAGATTGTTATTGCAAGCACTGGCATCTTTGGGCTTATATTGTAACTGGTGAAGTGGGGTGTGGAGTGTTATCCTGTAGCAAATGCAAACTAAATTCTGGAATCTTTCAACTTAATGCTTCTGTAACCAAAAATGGTGAAAATCTGTTGCAAAACAGGCTATAGAATACAACTGGAGAACAGCTCAATTTCATCAACAATAACCATTGTTTAACTTAACAATGCTTAACACAGAAGGACTCTGGTTTAATAGCTGTTTAGGACTAGATATGACACTGTGTAATATTATATCTAGTTTCATATACTATGCAGAAATGAGCACTGGATGTTCTCTAAAAAGGCAGTGACTTACTCAATGAATGATAAGCCGCTATAAAATCATATTTTTCCAGTAATCATTTGCAAGAATGTGAACAGTTTCATATTCAAAAAGGAAACTATGGCGTATCCATGAATTTGCAGGCAGGGGCACAGTTTGTAAAGTAGGTCATTAGGTGGGAGATCTGAGGAAAGTAGCCCACTTTGGGAGTTTCTGGAAAGTAGACTTCCAGTGACATAGTTTTAAAACTCAAATGAAATCAATCAGATTTTACTTCTGATGTGACACCTGACGCACCAAAAGCCATCTACTTCAGTATCTTGGTTTGTCATGTATGAGGCTATATGCAAGTTCCTCTGTGACAATTCATAATAAAAACATTTGGGGAATTCTATAACCCATACTCAAGTGTCATTCTACCCTCAGATTTTACTGCATCTCACATCTAGGGTATTTCAGCATAGTCTGTTTTTCAGTATGTGGACTTCAAGCCTTACCATTTATACAGTAACAGAAATATTCCTTACTTTTTAAAAGTGTAGGATTTTTTTTTGGCATATTCTGGAAAATGTCTGCAATATTCTGCCCCACACAGAAACCATATACACTTGGACATAATGGAAACTGACTATAAAGCAACTTGGAAGCCTGGCACTTTTTTTATAGTTACTACACGCCCATATCACTGAAACAGTCTGATGTTTCCTAATAATAATTTTTGGACAACAAGACAGGCATTCAGAAATATTTCTGTATACTCCAGGAAACTATAAGAGACATATGCATTGGCTAATTGGCATGTCTCTGAATTGTGTGTAATTACTGGCAGAGGTAAGCAACAATTTTCAGAGGTAATTAACACTTGCGGCTCATGCATGTCATTGGCACAGGCACGCCACATCATTCACTGCCATGCAAACATGCAGACATTTGTATAGATATACACACATACACACACTCGCATGTACACACACACACACACACACACACACACACACACACACACACACACACACACACACACACACACACACACACACACACTAACAAGATAGCAAACTACTCTACTGTTTGCTTAATTGTTCCCCCCTATTGCAACCACCCAGGAAGACACACACATCCACACATCTTACACCACTACCTATCTGCTAAACTCCCAGATGCTTACTTGTAGCATAGTGTCTCACATTGCAAATAATGGGGGAATAGGGCATTTCGACTGTGCTAATTTACAAACATGAGCAATTCTCTGAATGGCTTAGGAGAGTAAATCCCTTCCTGCTAGTATTTCAAGGGACAGTACATGGGTAATTAGTATTGGCCTTATTAGCATGGTGGATAGCCTTGTAGATGGCCCACTGTGGTGATTCTATAGACTGTGTAGAATCATTAAGGTGAGCCAGTCTATGAACTGGAAAGGGCATCTGCCAGTTGTATGCTGTTGAACGTAGGGCTTACTTCTGGTAATAGCCCTTCCTGAATCCAAGAACAAATCTTGGTAAGCTGTGCTTTTAGGTGCAGAGGTAATAGAAATACTACATATTGATTTTTGGCTGGTAAGTAATAATTCCCAGTAATTCTATCTTTTTTCCATCTGTAATAACCTTTCCAGGGCTTGAAAGCCTCCCTTTTGGGGACAAAGAAATAGTGGCTTTAATTCTCATGTTATAAAACCAAAATATAATCTTATAAAAGCAACATATATGATTTTATGAGTTACGTTTGCCCCTACCAATAAAAGAAGTGAAGATGTTCATGACTATTATGAACTGATTCTGAAGACATCTGCATAATAGAGGCTGTATAATAAAGCAGCTTGTAAACCAAAAACATGAGTGGTGTCTTTTGTATTGCAAAAAATACAAACACAAACTTTAGTTCCTTTCATACACATAGTATGCTAATGAAAATTCCCCATCCCAAGAAGGTACACCTCCTTTGACAGAGAAGTCATAAATATAATATTCACAGTAATGAACTTTAACTTGTTTTCAGTTACATGAGCTAACTCTCTCTACAAGACTTATTAGTGATAGCCTCCAAAAAGATAACTATATTCTGTAGTACACTTCTGGTATCTCATTAAGAAAATGAAAGTCATAACGGCCAATGAAATGTATTTCAATTTGTTGTCTGTCAGGCACATGTGCTGCCTTTGAAAGCTGTATTAATGATCATGTCACAGTGATCATATGAGTGCTCTCTACTTTGGATCCTCATCATCCCACAAAAAGACACTCATCTTATATGTAGATTTCAGAATTCTGCTCGTAAAAAAAGTGAAATGATGGCCACAGTTATCTGTTGTATCATACTGCTCATAGACAGTAATATTGCCTCCTGACAAGCCACACCAACAAATTAACAGATTAACAGTGATCATGTAATCGCCCTCTGCTTTCACAACTATCTTGCCCCCCCCCCCGCCCCTGTAAAAACAATTACATTCAGTGTACCCTTCTGATGTTGGATTGTGAGCAATGTACAAGAAAAAGAGCCAGAGTAAGATATTTTAGTTTTCCACCACAACCACCTTACTAACATGATATCAGTAATAAATTAAAAAAAAAAATGTATGGGATACTACTTTGGGCATCGCAGCCTGTTAACACTACACACAGATAATATTTGGTTGTCTGAAATCAAGAGATATACCTGCAGCATCCTTAGACTGCAAGTTACAGACTGATCGTGGTATTCTTTCCTTCAGTTTAGGCAGGGATCCTCATGCCATCACATGGTATGGGTTCCTACTTTTGCTTTCTGGTTGGATTTTCCCATCATAGCCATTCTACCATCCAGCCCCATCTACTCTAACTCCCAATGCTACAAATATATGTGTACTGATAATAATCAAAGCACTCAAAGATTGATGTTTACAAAGTTGACACTGAAAAGGTTGACTTTGCAAATGCCAACACACTACTACACGTGCGCCGATCAACAATCTCTGTGCTTGCAAAAGTTGTAAAAGAAAAATAGTTTAAAACAATGTTTTTGCAGGTGGGCTGCACCCACCACTCCCTGCTAATTATATTTACTAATTCTGATATCACACAATCTTGAGGGAAGGGCAAATTTCTCCTAATCCGAGAATTTTGCAATCTTGCACACCTGTCGATCATTTGTTTAGTCAATCAAATTTTTTTGGTGAAACAGATGTAGACCAAACATAGTGTCGACCAAATTCACTCCACCCACACACACACACACACACACACACACACACACACACACACACATATGTGTGTGTGTGTGTGTGTGTGTGTGTGTGTGTGTGTGTGTGTGTGTGTGTGTGTGCTTCACAAAGACTGTACTAGAAAGCTTTCTGTGCAGTCTTTGGGATAAAATAGTTGCTGCTCAGGAAGAGTGGAAGTGTTTAGTTGTTTTACAACCTCCAGAAGCTCAACAGATCTGAACAAAAGCCCTTGTGTGTGTATTTTTATGGGTAGATGCTAAGTCCTGCTAGCTTCCAGCAATGGGGGTTTTGCCTGGGAACTAGAACTCAGATGACCAGAAATGGTGTCATTCTGCAAGCTATCCCAGCAGTAATATTTTAGATATTATTTTGAGAAGTCTCTTACTGAGACAGAGCATTCTGTATTCTGTCTGGCACCTGACAACAAGAAGAACCATTCACCACATCATCTGCCTTGCTGTATTAGTAAGTTACTGGGGAACAGTATAATTCTCTTAGATTCAGTCAGAAATGTAGTGAAGCTTAGTTTAGATATTATTTTTCTTTATTTGTTTGGGACTGTCCTTCAATGTTGTTTTAAATATTTCTTGTGATTCTGAACTCTGATGTCACTGTGAATATATATTTTGTATTGCTTTGTTCTTTTATTATTTATTATTAAATATATTTAAACCATTCATTGTGGTTGATCTTTGTAGAAATATTAGTTTTGAGAGTACTTGCAAATTTATTTGGTGTCACTGTGTGGGCTACAACTAATAGCCTTGCTCTTGGTCAAACTACCAGTTGAATTAATATTAATTTCACTCAGTATATTGGGTAGCCTTGGAAGAGCCTTATGGTAGCTGCCAGAAGGGTTCCGGTGGCAGTGAAAACTACCTTATAGTCTGGGCAACAGGGGACTTAGCTAGTAAACCTGTGCCCGCCTTTCCCAGGTGTGTGTGTGTGTGTGTGTGTGTGTGTGTGTGTGTGTGTGTGTGTGTGTGTGTGTGTGTGTGTGCATACCAAATCTCAAAGAGTGTGTATGTCAGGTACTTGTGCAGGGGCATGAAGCATTGGTTGGAGAGAGACAGTGTTGGAGGACTTGGCTTGGAACCCTGGCTAAGGACTCAACTTTATAGCTGTGCCAGTGGGGAGTCTTATTGGAGATCTGGAGAAAGACAAAGGATTCAGTTCTGAACTGACTGTGGTCTCTGTGTGCTCTTAAGGGAAATTGCACTTGATGCAGAAAGCTACATTGGAAATACGGTGTGTGCACATGTTATCTTCCCAGTGAACATCCCCCACAGGTGCCAGTGGTGAGGATTGAGACCTCTTGATTATTGGTTCAGAGGTGGTATATCCATGTCACATGTCACATATTGGTTGGCAGTGGTGGGTCATCACCATATTTTATATATATATATATATATATATATATATATATATATATATATATATATTATATATATATATATATATATATATATGGAAAACAAAACCGAATAAGACTAGGAAGAAATAAACTTATACTACTGAAAACTTCCGAACTGTTAAAAACAAAAACAGAATTCCAATGAATAGACGCTGAGCCAGAACTGTTATTTGCTGAGCGCTTTCGTTCGCTTTATTGGTAACAATCAAACTTCATCAGAGCAAAATTTTGCTCTGATGAAGTTCGATTGTTACCAATAAAGCAACAAAGCGCCAGCAAATAACAGTTCTGGCTCAGCTATTCATTGGAATTCTGTTTTGTTTTTAACAGTTCGAAGTTTTCAGTAGTATATATATATATATATATATATATATATATATAAAATATTCTTCTACAGCTGCACACCACTGTTTTGTGTTTAAACTTCATGGGATTTCTGTTCTTTGCCCTGATCTCCAATTGGTAATCTCCCTAGCCTGATATCAAAGTTGACATCCGAAAGCTACAACCTCAGAAGTCAAAAGACAGTGAATATTAAAAATATATGAAGTGCTGTGCAGTGGTGTCAGGAGTAAACATAAGGGAGAGCTATGCCTTCATACAGAAGTCTGTATTTGTGTAGGAAAGCTGGGCAGAATGACACAATATATAAAGTGATTAGAAGCAACACAAATATTTAATTTCAGTAGCAAAAAGTTGCCAAAAGAATGCAGTAAAATTAATATAAGTTGCCCTCAAAGGAACATGCAAGTGAGATTATTGCCCCGAATACTATGGAATAATCTCAGACATTACTTCTACTAATATTATGGCCCACATTTTATTTTACGACTGCATATTTTTACTAGCTAGCCAGAAAATAAATTTTCATCTGGGTATCATACATATATGATAAATTTGCTATTAAACTAAGCACTACTAGTTTAAGGATGCTTTCTACTTTTTTAGTAACAATTGTTGTATTCAAAACTTCTTTGTTCATCAGATGACTCTGTCCATGTCTTTTATAGAACAAACTGCAGCTTTGGTAAATGTGGCAGACCACTATTTCTCCTTCCTTTTTATTATTCCTTTTGTTGCCCCTTGCCCCAGTCCAACCATGAAATAACTGTGGCAGGTGAAGCACACATATTGCCAAAAGTGCATGTTCTATAAGCT
This sequence comes from Protopterus annectens, assembly GCF_019279795.1. Lineage (NCBI taxonomy): Eukaryota > Metazoa > Chordata > Ceratodontiformes > Protopteridae > Protopterus > Protopterus annectens. Next base: position 303,310,280 of record NC_056736.1, on the reverse strand, counting down.
ATCAAGGATAATTGTTTAATATCAGGGCATATTGCTCTTTGTCATACTGCTAGAGATCACACCTGCCATAGCTAATACTGCCATCTATCTCTCTCTGGCCTGGATAAGCAGGTTGTTATTGTCAAATGCCAGCCTGATTGGCTGTTCAGGTCTAATAGTTGATTTTGCAACACTAACAGCACAGACAGCTGCCTCTGTGCCATGTCATAGATCAGGAAAGACATGATGATCCACCATTGATTTCTGTATGCAGACTGCGGAAGGGAAAGTAAGGCAGTAATCATGAATTCAAAAGCCCAATTCATCTACATATTTTTAAATTAGAAGATGAAGCACATGCAAAGGTACAGAAGCAAAATCAAGTGCCTGTAATATAATTGAGCCATGGTAGTATCCTCATAGTTGGTGGAGGACAGGTTAATTAGGTTGTTAAATATTTCTGTTTAAATTGTATGAAATGCATGGCAACTCTTGTTAAGACGCAAGTTCTGTTAAATGTTGTTCTACATACATGGCTAAGTGAATTTTCTTGTTGTCATGTTAACAATTGTCCTTTGAAGTGTAAAGATTTGTTTACATGGAGAGGGGTAACCAAGAAGCCAGTAAGCTGAGAAGGTAATATCAATAGTCACAGCCCAGGATATTCATACCTCCTGGAAGAAGTTGTAGTCATACTGTTAAATCACTTTCCTAAAATGTTTTTTAATTTTCAGAATAATGAAGATAGTTCACTTTAAAAAATCTAAAATTGTTTTCATTATTTTTTAGAATAATGAACATAGTTTATTCAATATTTTGTGATGCATCCAAAAATGCAAAATGCTCAGAAGAACAAATAAGACAGGCTGAGAGGCCTGCATCTTTACTTCTCAGGAAGTGCTGTTAAGCTTGTTGAGTGGAGTGCAACTTAATATGGCTATTGATTCTTGTGTTGATAATTATCATTTTTCATCCAATACTGCTGCCATACATGACAGATCTTAGGTAATAGTACAGCAGAAAGTTTCCAGTTAAGCAATAAGTAAAACTGTCTTTAGTGAAATTGCTTGCCTTGGCATTCCTCATAAACAGCAGTGTCCTGATAATGAACACATTTATTTATGCACAATATTTTCCCCTGTGAGGATAGTTGATTAATGTAACATTAAACCATATTCCTTTCGTGCATTCTGAAAAATCCCACTCATTTTAGGACAGTTAATTGAGAGTGGTAATCACAATAATTTTTCTGTGTAGAATTGCTTTTCCTTCTGTTGAATAGTTTGGCATCTCTGAGGCTTGTTTTTTTCTTCAGAACAAATCAATAGTGACACAGAGTAAGGGGAATGATTCCCACTTGTATTTTGGTGACTGTTAATAATTTTGCACATTAGAAATCCAGCAGCTTGGGTATAGTAAGTACACGGCCAGGTACAGTTGTTAATTTTAATGTTTGTCTTCCAGATGGCATGAATAAAATACATATTGACTTAAGCATTAAATACATTCGGCTACAGAATAGGAAGTTAATGCCATTTGCTGCAGTTTATGCTTTTTTTTTTACTTACTTCATCTAGCTTTTACCTTTTAAACAACTGATTTGGTGACAGTGTTATTTGCAGGAGCAGTCTGGGAGGGGGAGGTTTAGTTCTTGAAGGCAAAGGCACTACAGGTATGAACTAAACACACAAGGACCACCTATATAGCTCAGTGGTGAGACAGAGCCAACTAGTGGGTATCAAATGGACTCAGAACTTTGTAAAAATGTGTTTGAGTTTCAGACCTCCTTCTGAAAATGAATGCTAATGCATAACCTGTTAGTCTAGCAACTTTCTACATTTGAAAGAACAATATTCAAAATCTGGTCCTATTTTTGGGCCTTTGTTCCCCAATTATTTTTGGCTTTGTCCAGATTTCTTGCAGTAAGAGAGTCAGAGGCATGATAAGGAGGCATTCATATCTGCAGCCATGCCTGTGTAAATTCATAGGGCCGTATTCTAAAACAATGTCTGCTCAGGGTAATTCAAAGCCCAAGCTAATGATACTTCTATGAGCATTAATAATCCTAAGAGAAGGCTAGAATAGTGCTAAATGCAATAATGCATACAAAACCAAAGTCTGTAAGCCTTCTTATACAGGACTTGTTATTACTTAGATTTTAATACAATCAATGTTCACTCTGCCCTGAACTCCATGGGAAGTATAAATTGACAGGCATGTGTTGTTAGAAGTCCTGCTTAATGCCAGTCTAGTAAGCTCTCACAATGTACAAAGTTTGGCAAATGGTATCCATATCCCAATATAGCTGTAATGTGTTGTGGGAGTCATTCTGTAAATTTGACTCCTTTGCATATTTGTGTGTGTTCACTGTCAGCTGATATTCTACTATATCTAACAATAGATAAAGCCTGATGCATGCATGGTGTACATGATGGGATTCTGCCCGCATTATTTTGTGTGGGTTGGTGCATCTCAGTTATTCTCAGAGGTGCAGTGGCTGCCATGCCTCTTGTATGCCCATGGATTCCAGGACGGTTAATAACATCTCTCCTTTTTCATTGCTAATCTCCCCTCTGCCCTACTGTTACATCTACCTTTAGATGTGTAGATTTTGCACCTTTTACACCTTACCATATACCTAGTGCTCCCTTTATATTTTTGCAATCCCCAGTATATAGGTAATGGTCCTATGTCCTATGTCCTATGTCCTGTGCATGGATGACACATCTGAATGCCTGTGTACTTTTCAGACTAATAAGTTCCCAATTCCCCTCGCCAAACCATCTAGTACATGACATGGAAACAATGTCTATATGACAATCACACTGGGTATGGCTTTATCATTAGTATGGTGAGGCTTTTCTTTTGGTAGTTAACTTGGTACCTTTTTCTTGTGTATAAATCACAGCATTAAGAACAACAGGATATGGCTGTCAGTAATACAATGAGAATATATAGTTACATTGTCCATTTGAACATACTTTCCTGATGTAATAATTCTATCCCTCAGTTGTATGTAGTAGTAGTTCTCCCATTTTCTTGAAAGTCAGGTCATTATGTCTGCTAATTGTTTGGCATCCTACAAATGGACCCATATACTGTCTAGAAGTCTAGAGTGTCTGGCTGTTAGTGTAGAGGTTAAAGTTGTGAGATGTAGTTCCTGTGATGCCAGGGTTGAGTTCCTCAGCCCTCATTTCCCTCATGTGTGATTGTAAGTCATTTAATCAGACGTCGCTGCCAGTTCATCCATGAAAAGGGACTGTGTCTCCAATGGACCTCCCTGGTTAACAAATAGGATTATTATTATTATTATTATTAGATATGCAGTGACTTAACAGTGTGAACTATACAAATTGCATATTTTGGACCTGCATTATGTAACTACTATATAGCATAACGCCTCTTGATGTGATCTGTGCAGTGGAAAAAGCAGCACTCACATCTCAGTGTCATATCCATGTGGTAAATGTCATATCCATGTTGTGAATGTCATATCCATGTTGTAAATGCCTGAACATATTCTTGATATGCATGTCCTTCCTATCCTTAACTGCATTAGAACTTTGGTTTTGTGAGCATTCAGGGTGGCATTTCCTTTAATCTCCCCCCGTCCTAAATCATTACAAATGTGTCCTAAAGATTGCAAACATATTCATCTACATACTGGTTTATGTAATTACCACATTCTGGCCTATGTAATTATTGCAATTCTTTAGTGTTTCAGTGCACAACAAATTGTAGTGATACTGGCCACTTTGTGCAGAGTAGATCAATGAGTTACTGGTAAAAATAAAAGATTATGAAACATGGGAAGAAACAAGATCATACATGCAGATATTCTGTACATGTTAATTTAACTGGGTGGCTGTATGAATGTGTACAGAACATTGCAGCCATAGTAGTGTGCTTTTGATGAGTAGGAGCAGTCAGTAAAACTGTCAGGAAAAATATGAAGAACATCTTTGGAGGTATAAAAAGCATAATGTCACACAGAATGATTTTCAGATAGCAACTGGGTATTTACTAACACATGTAACGGATTTACTCAAACTCAGAATAAAACTAATGTATGCACAGAAAAGACCTATGTAAAGATTTATGTGAAGCATAAGAGTGATTTTCTCCATAACAGGAAGCTATTCATTGATGCTCTGAAGTGATTCACTCAAGAGCATTGCAATGTAATGTAGACAGGAACAATTTCTATAAAGGAATTTCAACATGCATACTATTTCTCTAAATTGAGAGTGATTTTCCTCATGAGAAAAGATTGCTCACTGATGGATATAAATATTTTACTTAAAGCAATAGAGTATTCATGTGTACACAAAAATCACTTATGTAAAGGAGCATGTGTGCTTTTTTATAACATAAGGCATAATAGTTCATCTATAACAGCATGTTGTTTTATGTTATTTACAGAATAACTTTATAATGGCTTATGTACACAAATATGTGTCAAAAAGATAATGTGAATTTTCCATACTAATAGTTTATTTGCTGATTGTGCAAGATTTAAGGCATACAGTATAACTTCTGTAATAAAATTCACAGACAGGAAATATGTTATTAGGATTACTAGCGTTAACTGAATTTGATGTAGAAACACTTTATGCAGACTACTTTTGTGCAAAGCATTAGTGTGCTTAGAGTCTTTGGTATAAAAATGATTTACCTGATCCAAAACTGTCAATTTTTATAAGATGCAGTAAAACATTCTGCTAGTTTAGTTAAGAGGCTTGAGGGTGTTGCTGCTAGTGGGATTTATCTTGTAGTCTTGGATTTAAGTCCCTTCATTTCCCATACTTTTCTCTGTTCATAAAATACTTCACGAAAAAATAAAGTATAGAAACATAAAGTGTTTTAAGGCTTTGAAAGATATAAAACACTTATAACTGCCACACTCACACTGGGGAGAAGGAAAGTGTCATCCTCTCGAACTAATGGCATTAATATTTTTAAAACTGTTAGAAACATCACTTTTTGTGTTAAAGTGTGGTAGGATGAAGTTTAGGTTCTTAAAAGAATGTTCATCCCTTTTCTGACATCAGAAATGTGTGTGACAGTCCTGTCCTTTTCCTAAGTTAAGTGCATAAGCACAGTGTTTTCTGCACTGAACTGCGATAGTACAATGATATTATTAACACTATCTGCAATTGTGTTTTCATTTAACGTTAGTGTACATTTTCATGTTCTTTCTCTGAAGGTTCATATTGAGAGAGGACTCCCATCTACTTTCAGAGGCATTCCTGTATGAAAGGCTAGATTGCTTGTTTCTTCTCATTCCCAATGACACTGTGAGGTTATTGGTTAGTGTAGTCGTTTGCAGATTCTTATCATTGGTTGATGTTAAAATGCAATATTCAGATATAAAGTCTGCTCAACCTTTGTAGAGCTACCAGAATTTAAATTGTCCTGTAGCCCATCAAAGTTTCAAATAAAGTTTAAATTTTGTTTTCCTTCCTAGAACATGTAATCCTATTTCAAAGTAACTATACTTAACCAACAAAAGGCAAGATATAGTTGTGTGCTTATTTATTGGTTCATTGGACTGAAGTTTGTTATTTTATTTTCAGACAATAAGCAATAAAAGGAGCAATATTTGTTTGTTAATATAAAAAGAAAATAAATAGCATAATGAGAAAAAAAAGTGGAGTTTAGGGTTTGTTAACAAGTCCAAATTGCTCTATTTACAGTAATAGGCTGTGGTGGGATTGATAAGACGTCCCAGGTTATCTTCATGTAAATCTTGCCTGTTAGTCCTGCTACCTGCAGTTTAGAGCTGATAAGAGAGTGAGAGATAAAAAAGAGCCAACTGCTAATTGAGCAGAGCAATCGTTCTGAGTAAACTGCTCTAAGTGAGCAGAGCAATCGTTCTGAGTAAACTGCTCTAAGTGAGCAGAGCAATCGTTCTGAGTAAACTGCTCTAAGTGAGCAGAGCAATCGTTCTGAGTAAACTGCTCTAAGTGAGCAGAGCAATCATTCTGAGTAAACTGCTCTAAGTGAGCAGAGCAATCGTTCTGAGTAAACTGCTCTAAGTGAGCAGAGCAATCGTTCTGAGTAAACTGCTCTAAGTGGGCAGAGCAATCATTCTGAGTAAACTGCTCTAAGTTAGCAGAGCAATTGTTCTGAGTAAACTGCTCTAAGTGAGAAGAGCAATCATCCTGAGTAAACTGCCATAAGTGAGCAGAACAATCTTTCTAGACAAAACCCTGTATACCCTCTATTCTAGAGAATATTTTCCCCACCTATTCCTCATGAGTTTTTCTCAAAATATCCACTGACACTTTTTAGATAACTCTCTTTTAAGTATTTGTTATGACCCTATATGTGTTTCCCTGAAAAGAACATGTTAATTTTCTAGCTTTATAACCCCAAAGTGATCGATGTTAGAAAACAAAATTGCCAAAATAGCAACATTTATAACATCAATTCCATATTAATTGAAAGACACAACATCAAAGTGCCTTAAAATCAAAACTAAAAACATCGACAAAAGATGTTTAGCAGAGTAGCAAGCCCTCACGAACCACCTACTACTTATATATACCAACTCCATGACTGTAACAAAGCTTAAAATGGGCAAAACCCTAACCTCAGCTGTACCGTGATCTCTCAGAAACACCATCTTACACTTTGCAATGTTGTTAGTTTAGATTTTGTGGCACTTTTCATGTTGTGCCATTTTGCTACTATGGGATTGATGTCATAAATGTTGGTATTTTGGCAAATCAATGTTGTGACATGGATCACACCCAATATCTCAAGAAGGCCTTGATTCTAATAGATTTAAAGGTTTTCTTGATCAATAAATAAACTACGGCCTGATTGCTGCTGTAAAAGGTTATCTTTTTGTCACTATCTCTGCCTGACATACCACTGAAGCTGCACAAATGGACAATAAATTTAGTAAGACAATGTCTTTGTGAACCTTCCTGTACTGGATGGCTGGATACCAGCTTCTAAACTACCTTTCCTATAAGTATGTTCCCATCCCTGTCAAGAAAGGCACACCTGTGTCCAGGGCTTTCTCAGTACTAGTTACCCAGTCCTCCTGTCAAAAAGAGATCTCCTTGTAGGACTGCAAGAACTGAGTCCATATTGCCAAGTCCTGTCTGTTCCTGTCCATTTACTGAAACCCAGTGGCACATCTGCTGAGTACCTTTCAACAGCCAAGCTACCAACCTTGTAAAGTCTCAACCTGGGGCCAACTTCCTGCAGGTAAAGTTAAAAAAGGCTAATAATGGTATGGCATCACCTGCCTTTGTTTTGGTTTTGCTCTAAAACTGTGTGATTTTTGCATTCAATTTTTGTAGCTTTCCCTTGACAACCTGAAGGACTGTGAGAGGACATCAATCTCCAACCCCATGAAAGTGAGTGGTTTTACCAGGTCTTCTTTCTTGTTCTCCTCCATGCATACCACAAACAAGCCACACATCCTCTAATACAGTGTGAACCCTGCCTCTCTGGCTTTCTTGTCATCCACCATTATAAGGAAGTTATCTAGGTGATGACACCCCTCCAGTCTAGTGCCTTGGGCTCCAATAGCCAATAAAGGGCTGTGCTGAACCTCTCAAATATTACACACACTGCTGTACAGCTCATGGGCATAGTCTTGTCAAAGACTGTGCACCTGTTTATCTAACATTTAGCAATCTTCCTTGTGAACAGAAAGCAGGCAAAAGGCTCCTGCTATGTCTAGTTGTGTCGTTTAGTGCTCTTACCAATTTTGCAACACCATGCAAAGATGTATATTGTACCTTTTCATCCTTTTCATTAATGTAATCATTCCATCATGCCCTTTCTGAGAATGAAAATAATTAATCATCCTGAATTCCCTTTGTTTCCTCATAGGTACAAATCTTACATGGGATACTTTGTAGGCTGGAAAAGGAGGCACAGTGAATGGTTCTGCTTGTATCTACTTGTCCAAAATCCATCATCTCTTTCTTACCTACTTTTTGATTACTTAATTTTTTTTTCATTTTCCATCATAGGAGGGGTTGCCAGTGGTGAAAAACCCTTTCTGAAATCCTTCTACCAGTTCTGATGCTATGTCTGGCCTATGGTAACTAGGAAGCAAATGCTCTAAAACTTACTATAAGTGATACATTTATGTTAATATTTTTGTGGATACCCACTGTCTTAACCAAAAACTCTTCCACCATGAAAATAACACCATCCCTTGCCTCACATGTCTCCTGTATGCCGTGTCTTCCCTCTGTCTTGTCCATGTTCCCTGTAGACATGCTACCATCATCTCCTCCTTCTTCTCATACCTTATATCCAGGTGCATGCTGGCACAGTAGAAGCAGGCCTGTACAAAACAGGCTGTCAAGCTGTACCTGCTAGTGGTAAAAGCCTGGAAGGGTCTTGACTCACCTGTCATCTCAACTATTTCCATCTGAGGCTGTTCTTTTATGACTCATCTACTAGTACTGGGATGTCTTGATCCCCATTTCAAGAATTTATCTACCACCTTGAGATTGTTCAGCTTACTTTCTGCATTTCCTTAGGTTCATAGGAGATTACTAGGCTAATGGCTTAAGAGCCCTTACAAACCTAGCCAATATAACCTGATTTTACCTAATATGTGGCCCCTGGGAGCAAGACAATGTCATAGCTTTGTGCTGTTGTAAGTGGTTAGTCAAGTACATGCCAAATGGCTGATTGTACTTGATTATTGGTCTAATGAGAGCTGAGTACAATGAGACTATGATTTCTTTGGATTTGGATGCCATACATTTAGTTATCAGTTGTGCCACATAGAGGGACTTCCTCACCACTGTGGACACATGGAAAGCAAAGTTCAGATTACTATCTGTGTACCTGCATCTCTCAAACCTTTGGGTTTGCATGTTAGTGGTCGTGTATGCCCCCCCACCCAAGTTAATGGAGAAGTAGAAAAAAATCCCTGTGAGTATGGTATTGGGTTGGATAGTGAGTGATTCAAGTAACTTCAGTTATGATATGTGAATAGTCCCAACAATCTCCTGTATCTACTATTCCCCGACTGTAAAGAATACAAAAAGGTTATAATGCATTTATCCAGTCCCATTATATTATCTTATAACAACAATATACCATCCCTGCACTCTTGAGTTGTTATCCTATCTGCTTCTATGGGTGCTCAGGTACTGTCCTGGAGTGGCCATCCTTACATCGTCTCTTCTTACTGCCCTTTCCCACTTAGGCATTACACAAAGCCTGTGGCTGTTGCCCTGTCCCCAGCACCTCTTGCATTTAGCTCACCTTCTCTTTCTCTTCCTTCCACCAGCTAGCTTACTTTGCACATATACCTTCAAACAGAATGGCCTTCAATTTTTACTGATAGCTTTCACTGTTAGACATCCTGTGATAAAGATAAAACAAACTAAAGAATTACTATTGTGCTGTTGAACTTGTAAGTATGTTTGTAAAGACATATACACTTCAACTTGTATTGAATCCCATTTCTTCTGGATTACCATTCCAGATGATCTACATTGACTAATTGAAGCAGACAGACATTTATATACCTATGCATCTGACTATATATTTTGCAACAGCAGCTTCTTATTTGCTTTTTATTTCATTATTTTATATTACTAATGTGTAATTAATAAAATATTGTCAGTTGTATATCTGTGTATATCCCTATAAATGTGGCAAAATTTTCTTGTTCTGCTATTGACGTTGCTCCATATAAATATTTCATTTAATTTGCTCTATCATTAACTTTTAATTAATAAAATATGTGTCCACACACAGACACACACACACACACACACACACAGATATATATATATATATATATATATATAGAGAGAGAGAGAGAGAGAGAGGAAGAGAAAGAGAGAGAGTGTATGAGAGAAAGAGTGAGAGTGAGAAATATGTCTTTATGAATGGGGATAAATATCTATTAAATATTTGAGTAATCACTCAGCCGTCTATTCTGAGGTATCCTAGGCACAGCGAGAAATCCCCAGCAGGCACTAGGAGGATATGCCAACTCCACATGGCCAGTAAGCAAAAGACAGATCTGAACCATGACTCTGGAGCTGTGTCAGAGATCTTAACCACAGAGCCACTGAGACATCATGATGCACTTTAAACAAATCCAAACACTTTTTGTGAGAAAAGAATTCACAACTTTCTGATCTTCCTAGCTGTTGAGCCATGGGGGATTTCTTTGTATAATTGTTTTACAGTGTTACTGCTCACAGTGCTGGCCTTAGATGAACTGGCATCCTAGGCAAAGGGCTCAGCGGTCCCCCACCTACCACCCACTGTCTCTCCACACATATTGCCTATTTTTCCCATGATCCTATTCTCATCCTGGTGTACAAACACCATTCATAATACTTTTTTCTTCCTTTTCTCATAGTCTGTCATTCATTCATTCATTCATTCATTCATTCATTCATTCATTCAACATGTTCTGTCTAAGCAAGACTGCCCTTAATAACTGTGAAGGAAAGAACTGCATTAAGCTGGGAGTGGCCCCCAGAAGGCATGGGGGTTACAGATGCTTTGAGGTACATGTTATACTTTTTTAAAAAAACTATTCATCCACTTATAGTCTGAACAAAAATCCTAATTTAGGAAAGAAATTCAGTCTTACTTTTCAACTTTGCATTTTCCTGCATCCTTTCAATATACCCTAATTGAGCAAGACTTCCCTGTAACAACTTTAGAGGAAATAACTGAATTAGGCTTGAGATTTGGGGGCTGCTAGGTTCCCCAGGAGCCATTTCAGAGATTTAAAAAATGTAGTCCAGTGATGGTCTGAATAAAAATCATAATAAAGTAAAAAAGTTAGTGTTACTCTTCAACTTTGCTTTTTCCTATATCCTTTCAGCACACCAAAAATTACCAGGACTATACTGAAATAACTGTGGAAGAAATAGCTGCATTAAGCCAGTCAACAAGAGGCTTAAGCTGGGGGTACTAGATGCTCTGAGATGCAGACTCAAGGAAGAAATAAATTAATTCCAAGGATTAATGGTCAAAGCTGACAAAACATTGGTTCACAAACTGAGAAGATCAGTGCTTGCAAGGATATGTATAAATCATATCTGTGAATAGTATTTACCTCCATACCCCTACTCAGAGAAGGATAGTAAGGATCTGTGCATCTTCCCCTGGTATTAGAATGAGATGAAAGTGAAAGCACATGTGGCTGCAGTCATATCTTTCGAGCTGATGCTTTCATACATATATTCTGCATGCTTCGTCACTCTTAGAAACAACCACCATCTGGGTACCTCTCTAATGTTAGCATGGGATGAAACCGGAAAAACAAATAGAAGATATAACATACATAAACTTGTTTTCAGAAGTATATAGATAGCATTTCTACTTAACCTGCCCCACAAGAAACCACATGCATAATCATCTGTTGTTTGATTGTGAGGAAAGCAAAACAAACAATGATCACAGTAATGTTTCCAATTAGTTATTCGTAGATAGTACACTGCCCTATAAAAGCTACAGGGACTGTTGAAGTTTGTGAGGAAAATTAAAGAATAATTACATCATCCCCAGCCCCCCAACCTAAACTACAGTAACCTTTGGTGCCCACCACTGAAAATGGCTGGTTTTAAATAGGTGGGGTTTAGTGCAAAGGCCACTACTAAGATGGTGTCAAAATCCACTTATACAGCTTTGACATATATGGGTGCCACCAAGTTCTGAAGGTCTGAAGGTTCTGTGATCAATATATGTCTTATTTTTGTGAAAGATAACAGTTTAAACTGAGTAAAAGCCAAGAGGGACAGTTATTTACATTCACACAAGCCTCACCAAACTGTTATAGCCACTTCCGTGTACAATTCAGACATCTGATTACAATCAAAGAATATAACCATGTAATATATTTCACCTTTTCTCTACAGAAAGAGTTGTTCCCACATTGAAGTATTACAAGATGGTTTAGACAAATCAGATTAATCCTACAGATGCACACAAGTCCTACTAAACATGATAGTGATTGTTTAAGCTGTGGAAACAGCACGTGGCCCAGGTACTTTTTACAGACAGCCCCCCACCCCACCCCCACATTGCAATTATAGCTACTTCTGGGCACACTTCAGATGTCTGATTCTAAGAAAAAAATGATGACTCATTTCAGCTTTGTTCCATGAATTAGAAATCACACATTACAGCATTCCAAGTTGCTTCACATAAATCATAGTAATCTTGCATAGTCAGAATAATAGCAAAGAGCTGCAACTGGTCATAACCCCCAGACAATCAAGCATTTTTTTCATGCTATTATAATTATCTTAGTTACTAGAACAAGATGTTTTGCATCAACAATCTTTTTATGATGAATAAAAAGCACGGAACTCCAATGTTTGGCATTGCTGACACAACGTAATGCTCAGTTGTTTACC
>NC_056736.1:303285424-303292924 GCF_019279795.1 Protopterus annectens | reverse complement strand
TTCACGAAAAAAGAGGTCATAATAAGCAGCCCCACCAGATCAGTAAATGAGTTCTTCATCCATCTACCTTAGATTTACCATAGATAGTGAACTTTTGAGCAGGACAAAGGAGAGAGAGAGAAAGTTAACCATTATGTGGACAGCTGCAATATGTACGTTCTGCTTTTTTAATGATATTACAAAGTGGATTCACATAACAAATAAACCTACAAAATGCATTTACAAATGTAGAAAGCAAGCAATTATTACTGATCTGAAATGAATCTGATCCTCCTTCCTGGCTTTTTCCAGGAAATTAAGAAAAAACTTCCAGTGTTACAGTTTGCATGCAGTTGCCAGGAAGCTGAAATCAGAAGTAATTATAAAGGTCACATTTATGGTTTGGAGTAAAACAATATCGATGAGCAGTTACTGCAGTTTTGGATTAATCCAAAACTTTCCCTTTTTGACTTTGCATAATGTCATTGCTAACATTTTTGTGGAAAAATTCTCTTCCAGCTTCTCCCCATACACCTTCCTCACTGTCTCCCGCATTCACACTCCCACTTGTGAGATCAGTTTAGACCAAGTCCCTTTCGCACTTCCCAAGATTAAAAACATTACTTTCATGGATAGTCCCACTTAGTAAAATGGCTCCATCAACTGTTCAGCTTGAGTCTTGCCAGTGGTTATGAATCCGAGGAGTGGAGAATGGCAGTTGTGGTGCTCTTGTATAAAGTGGTCCTTCTACTGAACCCCACGCATTACAAGCCTTTTAGTCCCACTGGTATTATTTACAAGGCTTTGTAATGTGCTATAGCTGAACTAATAAACAATGATATAAGTGACTTTCTATCCCTAGATACATAACAGTTTGGCTTTATAAAAGGTATTTCATGCCTGCATAGCCTGGTTGAGTTTTATGAAATGGATACAAATGCCATGGATGAGGCATGCAGTCCACACTGCTTATCTGGACCGTGCCAATGACTTTGATGCAATGAATGTTGGGATTATTTTCCAGCTCTGCCAGCTCAACATTAAACAATACATAGTTCACTGGACTGGTAACTGGCTGCTGGACAGAACCATCACCAATAAGGCTGAGAGCATTTGCTCTAGACAGAAATGTCAATAGGGGAGTCTCGCAAAACTCTGTCCTGGATTTCCTTCTCGTTAGTGTATATGTATGTGTGTGTGTGTGTGTGTGTGTGTGTGTGTGTGTGTGTGTGTGTGTGTGTGTGTGTGTGTGTGTGTGTGTGTGTGTGTGTGTGTGTGTGTCTGTGTGTATATATCTATCTATATATATATATATATATATATATATATATATATATATATATATATATATATACATGTGAATGTGTGTGTGTGTGTGTGTGTGTGTGTGTATATACATATATATATATATATATATATATATATATATATATATATATATATGTATGTATGGAGCTACTTCATTTACTTGACGTACCAAAACATCCACTTTCAAAAACTTGAGACCAGAATATCTAACTACCAAAAGGCTGAACAGCCATAAAATTGCCAGTCTAATAATTGTAAGCACAAAACCTCAAAAAAACTATTGCAAATGACTCTATAGATCACTATACCCACTTATCACCAAAAACACTATATCCAAATATCCATACCCCAGATAACATTTTTCTTATGTTTTTACAGGGGGGGGGTTGTGCCTTCCTGCACCCCTCACACCCCCAACAAATTAAATGTACCAACTCTGAGACCACACTACAGTGGAGAAAAAGTACAATTCTTTATCCCCACTGTACTGCGATCTCCAAAACTTGCACACACGCACCTGTTCCCTGCATAAAATACCTAAACACATCCAACATACACAGTTCCCCTCCTAGTAACTCGTCCCACCAGTTTAACTACAAAACTACAACCCACTCTGCTACAGGCCCCATGAGGAGGTCTCTCCAACCTAACACCGCTCTTAAGTATTCAACTGCGGTACCACCTTTATCATTCTTATCAGAAAAGCGCAGTCTGGGTCTGAACTGTCTGCAAAGAGCTAAAGTTAACTTTGAACCTAACACCACTCTTAAGTATTAAATTGCGGTACCGCCTTTATCATTCTTATAAGAAAAGCGCAGTCTAGGTCTGAACTGTCTGCAAACAGCTAAAGTTAACTTTGAGTATGTGTCTACCTGTTTGAGCCAATATTCATTTTCCCGTGGAGAGCACTCTGCTTTGGCTTGTAAGTAGCCCCCCCCCCCCCACACACACACACACTCATCTTCCACTTTCTCTCTTATTCCCTTCTGTTAGCAAATAGTATCCATAACCGATCGATACTGTGTATTTGTTAATTTAAATTGAGACCACAGTAGCCTACTGATACAAGGTTATCCGTTTTTTCCACCTGAGAAATGGTTAAGAAATGACTTACAGTTTCAGAGCAGTCCTTGGTCACTTTTGATTGTTTCTTAAACACAAACTTGTCTTTGCTTTGGCTCATTAGCAGCAGTAGAAAAGAACTTCCTGCTCACACCCTTGTTCTCCCCCTCCCCCTTCCCCTTCCCCTTCCCTGTTTATTACCTTAAGCCAATCCCAAAGTTAATAAATATTACCTGTGGCAGGCACCATTTTTAAAACTACAACCACCCTTTGTCACTATCATATGTTTATTTATCAGTTTACTCTGTTACCTGATTGTTTCCAGCCCCCTCATAAGAGCTACTAACAGGGTCTCTACCTGCTTCGCTCCCCACCCTGCCCCCTATTTCCTCCTGCCCCCAGTGGTCCTACCTTTATTACACTCACAAACCTTTCCCATCTTTCCAATAGCCAACCACTGCGCTAACCCAACACTACCTCCTCCATCTTCCCACTGCTGTTACACCTCCTCAACTAACATGTACAAGCATACCTTACCTATGCTCACTGCATGCACTCTCCTTGCATATCTTACATCCTACCAAAGCTCCATCATTCACCCACTCAACCACTACCACTGTACTACTACTCACACTACCACTCATGTCTCACCCTCACTCAGCTCCCCTCCCACCAACTCAAGAACCATCCCTATGCACCCCCAACATATTCTACCAACTATATTACGCAAACATAAAGCATCCTTACAACTTAACATAGTAACCCTCCCACCATACCTATTACCCACAGAGCACAATCATAAAGTTTCCCTAATAAACAAACACATTCAAAAATTGAGAAAACTAATAACCTCATGCATATCAAAACTAGCCCTAAGTGGACACATCCACTCCAACCCTGGCCCTACCATCTCCAACCCCAATCCTCATAATCAAACTAGAAACCACAACTTCTCCCATATCACAGCCAATAGAAAGCCAGGTGACTTCCTTCTACTAAGCCTAAATATTAGAAGTATATCCAACAAAGTCCATGAACTCCATGCCACCATAGACTTGTACTCCCCAGATATAGTCATCCTGACAGAAACCTGGCTAAAACCTCACATTACCAGTGAGCAAATACTCCCTACCTGTTATGGCATACTAAGAGAAGACCGGCTAAACAAGAAAGGAGACGGTTTAGCTATAATATTTAAACAGCATCTAAACATTCAGATCTTAAAATCATCAACTCCACAAATAGGCAATGAAGAAATAATATATACCAACCTCAAAATAAACCAAAACTAAACCATCAACATAATTGGATGCCACCTAGCCAAAACATCCCTCCACTAGAAAACCTCCTCAGCTGGTCTACCCACCATCTCCCCCCAAGAAACTATAATTTTAGGTGATTTCAATATTGACTGCCAATCCTGTTCTGGCAACCATCCAACCCATCATGTAAACCTTCATGGCTTCACCCAACTAGTCCAGTCGCCAACCAGGATAAATAAAAACTCCAGCAAGCACACTACCCTGGATTGGATACTAGTCAGTAAGATCCCCCAGTCATATATAACAGGCTGCTTATCAGATAGCCTCAGTGATCACTCCCCAACATTCCTACTCAAAAAATACCTATATAACCTGTCATCTACCGTTAAATACGTAAAAAATTAAACTTTAACCCACTCATATTCATCTCATCCCTCAAAGAATGTAACTGGCATCCTCTAAATTACCTCAGTCTTGATGACGCAGTTGAATTTTTTAATGCTACCTTCCTGAGCATCCTTAATTACCATGCCCCCATAAGACTTTCCAGAACCAAAGCACAACCCTCCCCATGGCTACAGAAAACCACTGAGTCAGAAATGAAAAACAGGGATAAAGCCTGGGAGCACTGGCGCAAAACCAAAACCCCCTCAACTAGACAGAAATTCCTAGAATTACGCAATAGAGTCAAAAAGCTAATAAAACAGGACACATTCCAATACTACCAGTCTGCCCTAGACTCCTCCCAACACAGCCCCAAACAATTCTGGTCCTCCATAAACTCCATCCTTCACCCAGTTAAAGTCAGTACCCCTCATCCTAACATCCCTCACTCCTCTGAAAATATTGCTACCTCATTCAACACACACTTCTCACAAACCATACTATCACTAGCTAAACAACACAACCCACCTCCCCTCCAACCCACACCTTCATCTAGTAATCTCCCCCCTGCCTTCTCTTTTTCTCCTGTACCTACCTCCAACATAAAAAAACTCTTAACTAAACTTAAGCCCACCAAATTAGTAGCAGACAACCTCCCAAATGAATACCTACAAATCACAGCTGATGCTCTGGCCTACCCAGTATCCATCTTGATTAATTGATCTCTGTCAGAAAGTTACATTCCCACACTGTGGAAAGTATCGCATATAATTCCCCTCCACATAGGCGGCCCCTCCACAGAACTAACCAATTACCACCCCATAGCTATTCTCTCTCCACTCTCCAAAATACTAGAGAGATGCATACACTCTCAGGTCTCAGACAACCTCCTTACTAACAACCTCCTTTCCAGTACTCAGCATGGTTTCCAACTAAACTATAGCACCACCACTGCCTTACTCTCCTTTACTAACACTATCCTTTAGCATAAAAACAATGGCTATCTCTCCTCTGCTACTTTCCTAGACCTATTTAAAGCATTTGAAATGGTCCCACACAAACAACTTATCACTGTCCTCAATAACCTATCCTTCTCTCAATCAGTCACCAACTGGCTTCAGAGTTACCTATCTGACCGCCAACAATCCGTTGTATGGCAAAATGACATATCTCCCCAACTACCTGTCTTCATAGGGGTTCCCCAAGGATCCATCCTTGGACTCCTACTCTTCTCTGTTTTCACCAATAATTTAGCCTCTGCCACCAAACATGGCACACTCATACAATAAGCAGATGACTCAACCATCATCTGCTCAGCCCAGTCCCTACCCAAACTGCAAAAAGTCACAAAGGAAGCCTTTTCCTCTGTTGAAACTTGGTTATACAATGCCCAGTTAATACTCAACCCAAACAAAACTAAACTACTCATCTTCCAACCCACCAAACATACTCAAAACAACTCTCACTTTAACATCACAGCAAAAGACAACACCACTATATACCCAACTGAACACACCAAATTGCTAGGAGTGGAAATAGACAATAAACTAAAATTTGACATTCACATATCCATGACCATAAAAAAGTCCACAAAAAAACTAGGAGTGTTATACAGAAATAAGCAACTTCTCACCAAAGCAGAAAAGATTTCAATAGCAAATTCCCACCTTATCTCCACCTTACTTTATGCCTCTCCAATATATACCAACCTAAGCAATGCGATCTAAACAAGCTAGAGACCTGCTACAACAAAATTGCCAAATTCACCACAGGGGCATCCTACCGTAGTCTCTCACTTGCTGAACTGGGCTGGCTTTCCTTCACCTCCTTAAATGGTATCAACTCTCACTCACCCACAAACTAGTAAACCATCCACTAAATGTCCCATCCCTCCAGAATCTACTCCAACCCTATCGCACCACCAGACCACTAAGATCCAGCAACAAAAATCACTTGCAGATCACTAAAGCCAATAAATCTGCTGGTGAAGTACTATTCTCTTGCGCCATAGTCAAATTATGGAACTCCCTCCCACCCACAATTACCTCTGTACCATTATGCACCCACTTCAAAACTTTACTAAAAGCACACCTAAAAACATGCTGGCTATGCCCTTGCAGCTCCCACTCTAATATCACCCACCCCATCCAACCACTACCTTTCTTTCCACCCCACTAACTACCTTGATTATAGCAAGCTCAGATGCTCATAAGCCTAGTACTTATTATACAGCAGGAACTTCTTGTTGTAACATTTGTTAATGTCTGTTATGTACTTCGCAGATAAAGATTCAAGTTGTCTACTGATGTACTATGTTCTTCATCTGTAAATATGTTTGCAATTAATTGCTATGTTAATCAAATTGTTAATCGCTATGTACTACTGTCTGTTTATTTTAACTGTGGAGCTTTTCTTCCCGGGCCTCTGCTGAAAATGGACCTACATCCAATAGGACACTCCCGGTCAACAAATGTAAATAAATAAAAATAAATAAATAAATAAAACTACCACCATTCCTTTAAACCTTATGCATCTATTCAAAAAACTAAAAAATCCCATACCCATTTTTCACAAACTAAGACAAAAAGATCTCACAATCTTTACTAGAACGTTGCATGTTACCTCCGCCATGTTTGCTCCGTACAAAACAAAACGTCTTAAAGCCATACTGCAACATGAAATTTCTATGGCATTAATATATGAGCATATTTGACATTAAAAAACTCTATGTTTTAAATTTTCAATCTTTTGATACTTAGATATTCTGGTCTCAACATTCTGCAATTCGATATTCTGGTAATTTGACTAAATAAATGGAATCCATATATATATATATATATATATATATATATATATATATATATATATATATTTTTATATTATTTATTTATTTATTTGACATTTGTTAATCGGGTTAGTTCAACTGGGCCAGAGGCCCATTTTCAGCGGAGACCTGAGGAGAAAAGCTACAATACAGACAATTTAAGGTACATAAAATTCACAGTCCAATATAAAGAAATTTACAATATATAAGGTATAGTTAAAGAGCAAAATAATATATAATGATAATGCTACAGTGAAGTATAATAGTCATGATTTTTCTTATTTTACAGTAAAAAAATAAGCAATTGACCTTTCATAGAGAAAGCTATGGATATAGTGGATTAAGTAATAGAGAGATGTATTTAGTCATGAGGAAGTAATATTTACATATGTACATGTGGTGAAGTAGTAGGGTAAGGGTCCATTTTATAGTAAGACTATGAGTAAAGGGAAGAAAATAAGAGGTGGTATAGTAAGTAGTCTGTGAGGGTGGAGTGAAACAATACGGTTATGTAGAATTCATTAGTGTAGTAGGTTAGGTGGGGTCATTACAGTGGCAGGTAGGGTCATAATGTGTTTTATATATATATATATATATATATATATATATATATATATATATATATATATATAATATGGTTTACTATCAAAATTGCAATGGACAAACAAAAAAAAACTTTCA
>NC_056736.1:303202924-303280424 GCF_019279795.1 Protopterus annectens | reverse complement strand
AGAGTTATACATTACTTTTATTTCAGAAATGCATGTAGATTCTCTAATTTTCTCAGCTGCTCAAGTTAACAGTGCCCATATTAAAATAGTGTCCCTTCTTTGACAGGTTCCCAGCTGTATTGTCTGGCAATTTTATATTTTTGCATCACATTTTTGGTCCATTTTTCGTAAAATTGTGGTTTTCTGGCAAATTAGTGGCAAATCATTAAAGACTGAAGTTAGAAAATAATGGCAGACATTTGAGTTTCAGATTTCAAACCTTCAAAAATTCATACTAATGCAAGACCTACTACTATTCTATTATCTTTCTAAATTTATAAGGGCAATATTTAAAAAAAAAAGTCTTTATTTTTGGGCCTTTGCCTCAGTTTATTTATGGATTTGTTGCTCTAAAAGGTTGAGAGGTATGTGTGTGTGTGTGTGTGTGTGTGTGTGTGTGTGTGTGTGTGTGTGGTAGGTAGCATACCCCTCAACTGTCCGAATTTTGCAGAATGTCCAGATTTTTGCCCCATATTTTTTGTCTGTTCCTCATAAATTTTGTGATTTTCTAGAAAATCATTGAAGGCTAAAGTTGCCAAATAATGACACATTTGAGTTTTAGACTTCATGTCCTTTAGAAAAATTCATACTAGCACAAATCCTGTCATTCTAGAAACTTTCTAAGTTCACGAGAGCATTATTTAATATATGTCCCTGTTTATTTTAGGCTTTGTCCATATTTCATGCACTAAGAGGTAGGTGGGGTGTATGTGTGTGAATGAAACACCCTAGTTAGTGGTAGCAGGTGGTTAGTAATTTACTCAAGCTCAAAACCTGTACCTTAGTTACAGAAAAAAAAGCATGAATACTCTACCCCAACTACCATGCTGCATTTTTCAAAGAACTGACTTTCAGGTTCATTTTCAATTCATGGAACCAAGTTTGGGTGAATTTATATTATATTACTGAAGAGGCATTACAGCGAATGCCTCTTCATCGATACTAAAAGAGCGAACCGTGAATTACGAGAATGGCCGTAGCTTGACTGGGGAGGGGGTTAGCAGTTTGAGAGCTGTGAGTACAAATTTGAAAATCCTAGCTACACCCCTGGATGCAGGGATGACCTATATGGGTCGCCATTTTAACCCACTATGGCCACAAAAAATGTCTAAAATGGCCCTACTCTGAGAATGAAGTTGCAAAGAGGGAATTATGTGATGGAAATCATACAAATGCCTATTATAATAACAAAACCACTGCTACTAGTGTCGATACTTTCACTATTACACATAGTGATATGTTATTCATAAAATCAAAGTGACATTCACATTTGATTTGACAATATTGGGATTCAAGAATATTGGATCAAAGGTCATTAATTTATGCCAATGCCAGCCAGATAAGATATGTTTTTGAAGATTATGCATCATATTAAGTATTGTCTTAGATTAGCACACATGCTCTTCTCTTTTCCTGATAGATATCAATAGGACTGCTGTCATCCTCTCATATCTGTACATCTCCCAGGACTGATACGCTACTGGTTCAGATAGTGAAGGGATGGCTGTCCTCTCTGCATATCTGCGTGTATAAAGGATTGATAAGTGTGTACACATACTGGTTAGGATAGTGAAGGGCCGGCTATCCTCTCTGCATATCTGCATGTATAAAGGTTTGATATGTCTACACATCCTGGTTCAGTTAGTGAAGGGATGGCTGTCCTCTCTGCATATCTGCATTTATAAAGGATCGCTAAGTGTCTACATATACTGAATCAGATAGTGATGGGAAGGCTGTACTTTCTTCATATCTATGGGTGTACAAGACTGGTAAATGTCTGCTCAAACTAAATCAACATGCCAGTGTTGAGCTCTTAGCTCAACATACCTATTAATGTTTATTCGCTGTTTATTCTATGACAAACAAAACATATTAACCTCATTAAATTGTTCACTGTTCTAAAGCCAGGTGGGAAGGGAAAAAAAATCACTTGGCAGCTTTTTAATATTGTCCCACTTGGAAAATGAAATGTGGACTGTGTACCTAAATTAGCAGGCTTTTTTACATTCTTATATATGTTATTACCTTATAAATACAATCTTGCACACAGCTTTTCTGTTTTTTTCAGTAGAGTACATATCTGGACTATGTTTCCAATTTTCTTGACCTCTGGAGTCCACAACTGTTCATCATTTGTTTTCATGAAATACAGAACCATTTTTAACTTTCTCATCACCACAATAAAATGTCACACATCCAATATTCAGCTGTCAGTTGCCCAATAAGTATATTATTACCATGAGCACAGCTGTTGTAGGCACTCATCCCATATAGACTCCTTCCCTCCATACCTTGTGTTTATTCAGGTAGTAGATGTATGTCTCACTCATTTGTTTTTGTCCAGTCAGTACTACTCTACAACAGAATGCATATGTAGGTCACAAGACATTTTCAGAATATAGCTTCCTATGTACAGCCACATCATTCCGATGCGCTCTTGCCCTTCACATCAACACTACCTTTTATCTTGTAGAAGCTGAGCCTCCAAGACTGTGTACAACAGTTGAGGCACAGTATCCCAAGTGATAAGGTCACAGGTTCACAGGCTCTTTCTAAGCCAAGAGCCCAATTGAGGCCATCAAGAAGCTCAGTTACATCACCCGGTAAGGATGGGAGACCAGCAGTCTTCCCTATTACATACATATATCACTGGTGACTATTTATGATCACCCACCTATTCAGACTGGTTTTAAAGGTTGCTAGGGAAGTGTTCTGCTTGATAGGAAGAGCAGACTATTCCAGAAACAGGATATACAGGTATCTGTCAGGCCATCTGATGCTGTTCATGTAATACTGTAGGTTTAGGTCTGTTGAACGTTTGTTGGCATTACCACTTGTCCTATTATTTGAAGGAGTTCAAAGAGTGCTGGGTCATTCATTGCGCAGACATTCCCCCCTCAAGACTCTGTATATTACTGAGTAGTGAGTAGCTTTTAATCTATCAAATTAGCTAATGGAATTGAGACTTGAGATATTTTTCAGAGGTGAACACTACAGTCTCTTAAGCTGGTTAAAGTATTTGGTAAGGTACATGCCAAAGGTATATTATATTCAATGATGGGCTTAATAAGGGGTGAATAACATGGGGCTATAACTTCTTTGGACCCTGGGAAGATGCCATGAAGAATAAGCTGTATAAGGTAGAAGGATGTTCTAACCAAAACAGGCAAAGGAGAGCCTGCGTTTCAAAATATGTACCCATATCCCTGATGACTGTGTCAGATTAAGTGTAATGTTATCTATATGGTAAAGAGTCATGATGCTAGATTTGCCAAAGGAAATTATACTGCATTTCTTGGCATGAGAGTATGCTAATGCTTAGTACATCAAGTATTTGTTTGGTCCAACCCTTGTCTGAGAACTTGAGTATCAGAATGAAATTTGATAGCGACCCCCGGTTAGCAATCATCAGAAAACTTGGTAGTCCTTTAATATTGACTTTTATGACTCTCACACACACACACTCACACACACACACACACACACACACACAAAAAAAATATATATATATATATATATATATATATATATATATATATATTTATATAAAACCAAAACTGAAAAGAATGAGACGACAACACCACTGCACTGAAATGTTACAACAAGGAACGTTCACAAATTTACAAAATCAAAACACACAAATTCAACTCATCACTGTTTCTGCATCTTACATGGAGCACAATTTGGCTTATAAATGTTTCAATAAAAAAAATTAATATGATGCTCTACGTACCTTTACAACCTGTTTTTTTTACATTTTACATGAGTGTGTGCGTGTGTGTGTGTGTGTGTGTGTGCATGTGTGTGCGTGCGTGTGTGTCTATATTGTGTAAGACAGATAGAGGCACAGCATGCTTATTTGTCACAGAAATTATCTGACACAAAATAAGGAAACTTATGCGACTACTCCTTTTTTGAGGTGCAGAAAAAGATCCAGATATGGTTTCTAGCAACAAAAATGCACTGTTCATTTTTTCAACATTTTTCAGGCTGGAAACCTTTTAGGTACTGAGCACACCCCCTTAGCAAGAATACTGATGAACTGTCATAAATGTTCATAGCAATGTGTTCGGGCATTGTTTCATCTGGCTTCTGTTTGGAGGCTGTTTTATCAAGAGGTTAATAAAATCTACTTAAGGAATATATTTCTGCCTGTAATAAATCACCATGACACTGACATCCTTATTTATAGTGTTTTCCACTGAAAATGCTTTTAGAGCACAAGGCATAAACAATGGAAGAAATAAAAGACACACTAATAGATCTTTATATTGCACTAATCATATACAAAAATAAGTGACCTTCTTCTGTATATCATCTCAGCTGGACAGCTCTAAAAGTTTTGCTATGGACTGCCTCCAAGTAAGAGCATTGTAAAATATTAATTTTGATGTTTCCTCCTTTTAAATTGTGTAGGCTTATTGTGGTGGTTAATAATTATCCATAATTTTAGTATGTACATATGCTCCTTTTTTGATTTAGGAAATTAATTAATCAGAGTAAGTGTTTATTATCTGTTACAACAAATAACAGATGTGCAGCATTCTGTTTAGTATTAAATGTATCACAGACTTACTATACCTGGATATGGTTTTGTATTTCCTCACCCTTTAAGTCCTTTATATACGAGTCAAATATTTTAGTGTGTGCACTTGCAATAGATAAGCTGCTTAATTCAATATTACATACAACAGACTTTCACAGAAAATGAGAGACAAAGCTTTACATTTCAATCATGTAACATTTCCCTTGAGGGGAAAGCACACATTTCAAAATCTATGCATTACACCGAATTTATTTTATGTTAAATTGTATCACATCACTTACAATGGTTTGCTTATTTTTCAATGACTTCCTGCATACTAGAAATTAATTTGCACATCAGTGACTTAGTAATTCATTGTTACTAATTCCATATCTATACTTACACTGCATGCTCAAAATTAATTATAAAAAGTGTGTTTTTTATGAAAAATGTAACCTGATGGCATAACTACTTTATAGGAACATTATTTCACTTACACAAAATAATTAAGGGATCACTGGCACTCGTTAAAGGCAACACTAGTAAAAAGCCTGCTTAGAACTACTTTTCAGATGTAAATTGCCACTCATTTGTGTGAACTGAAGAACTTTTAACACACTTCGTTTGGACATGTGTGCTTGTCTGTGTTGAAAGAGTAAACATAGTTGAAAAAAGAAAAAAATGATTTAGAGGAAATAATTACTACTAAGCTAACTTGTGCTTAACGGTGTAAAAGGGCATTGATAAATACCACTGAAATACTGATGATACAGAGAAGGAGGTGATTTCAGAGATGTTAACAGCTTTCTTCCACTGCATAAGGCAGTGCTAAGGCCTCACCTACATTAATATGTAATACTGTATATCTGCTTCATACTGATATGCATATGTCACAATTGAGCTATTCATAGGTGTGTGTGTGTGTGTGTGTGTGTGTGTGTGTGTGTGTGTGTGTGTGTGTGTGTGTGTGTGTGTGTGTGCGTGTGTGTGTGTGGATTTGGATCTTGTTAATTGTTTTCTTTGTTTTGTGCTTGCTCAGTGAGAAGATATGCTGTAGCTTCCAAATGAACTTGACGGTACGTAAATCAGAGAATGAATGAATAAATAAATAAAATGCTGTGAGCCTGTTAAACTTGGTATGAAAAGATAGTAAGTAACTTACCTCACAGTAATTTCTGGAATGTGCATGTCATGTTATTAGGGATACTAATACAGATGTTCTTAGAATATTTCTGCTTAGGTTGCAATGACAAAGAAGTGGATCAGAAACATCTGTGTGTCTTTTTTTTTTTGTATCTCCACAGCTGATTATCAGCTGCCACAATCTCCTCTCATTCATCAGGTTTTTGGACAGTCTACCTGATAATATCGAAAGCTGACCATTGAAAACGGATTCATCGAGACGACATCCATGAAAACCCATTTCATAGACAGACCGGTTGAACGGAATCCTTCCCAGGTTAAGTACTAAGTCATGCAAGCACACACAAAACCAAAAACGGAACACTCAAAGCCCACCCAGGTGGGGGGCTACACCACCCCAATTAAATACACTAACTCCGAGATTGCACTACAGTTGAGGAAAGGGCAAAGTTCGCTTTCATGACGAACAGGTTACTTATCCTGGGAAGGATGTTATTCATCTGGTCTGTCGATAAAGTGGGTTTTCATGGATGTCGTCTCGATGAATCCATCTTCGATGATGTCGGCTTTTGATATTCTCAGCTAGACCCTTTTGGACATGTCTCAGCCTCACCCAGGCTCTACCTGACTCATATCTGGAGCCAATGAGGAGACTGAGGTCTCTGGTGAAAGAACGTATTACTGACGGACAGTATTTTTTAGTTTGTCCTAGTTTCCCTCCTCACCTGTAAATCCAAAGTATTTAGAGACATCCAGGCTGCAATAAGGAACTTCACTGTATTTGTTGCACTTGCTATTGCTAATTTAAAGGATTGCTACTGTTTTATGGTATTTTCAAACCATTTAAGCAACTGTTTACCTTAAAATTTGATCTTCTTGTCTGTTTGTTGGTTTACTGATCTGCCTCAATTTAAATTGTCTTGTAGAAGGATGATATAGCAAGGGACTTATAGTGTTTGGTGTTTGTCTGCACTTTGGAGTTACTTTTGCTGGGGTTTTATATCAAGAATTTCCAGGGTTGTCCATCTTGTGCAGAAGGTGTTTGCCTGGTTTCTCTGATTTGGGAACCTTAAAGTGTAGCCATTTATTAGTCAGGGGGCACACAAGCCAGTTTTCAGCTTTTTACCTGTGGCTACAAAGTTGGTGTGTTTGTGTGAAGCTGCTCACTGCATAGTGGTGATTAGCCTTGTATAGTAGCAAATGCTTAGACTGTAAAATTTACCTAAACTAGTTCTTAGGATTTTAACCTGTAACATAATAAGACTTTGACTGGAGCTAAACTTAAGGCAATTAGTTAACATGTTAAACAGCTTTAATAACAGATCATAGCACTACCTAACAACTAGCCTTAATCCCAGATACCACACAGGTGACCCCTTGTAAAACCAAGTCCCTAAACCACAACAGACCGACCCTGATACAGGTTCTGATAATATGGATATGGATTTTACTAATGTCTTTGTGGTCATCTTGGTAGATATGATCATCCTGAGACAATATAGCAATTCTCTCATGTATTCCAACAACCTTTTAATCCTTAAAGAAAATAACACAGCATGCAAGAGATGTACATGCATAACTTCTTTGGAGAATAAATTCTTGCTTGCTTACTAACAAGGTTGTGAAGAAGACACTTTCCACATCCAATACACATACAGCTCACCACACATGACCATCTAACTCTGAGGCACTTAAAAGATACCTTCCCAAAACTCAAAGATCTCCTAAGCCATCTAATGGCAACGCCTATCCTCAGTAGTCACTAAAGCACATACAGAAAACAACACCTAACACCACACATAAGCCTACACTCAATGGGCTCCAAAGAACAAAGCCCATAAGGCAAGCAAACATATTACCTAATACTCTTGTCATAGGGGATTCTTTTGTATGACACAGAGATGCCTCTCTTACAAGGCTGGACAAGGAGAAGATAAGAGTTAGTTGCCAGTCTGGAGCAAGGATCCATGAAATCACACACACACTCAAGTCACTGCATCACACTTACCAATATGATTCTATTGTAGCCCATGTGGGTATAAATGGCCTGAGGTGGACTTCACTGGACTACATGAAAAGAAACATTGTGGAGCTCTCTTGAATATGTGTCTCAGGCAGGTATGTTCCCTGCATTGAATATAATTCTACCTTCATGTAGGATGCCATCATATGAGCAGAAAATGATTGATTTTAACAATTGGCTTAGTTTCTGGTGTCACTCGAGGGGGATCCAATATTTGTCACCACTAGAGGACATGGTTAACAGACCACATTGCTTTGCCAAGGATGGTCTGTACCTGTCCCCCGCCCCCCTCCGGACTTTCAGATATAGTCTAAACTTAATGAACACTATTAAAACCTTTTCTAGGCAATGTCAAAATAAGAAAACTACCAACATAGCAAAAAAAAATAAGGAATTCTGCACCCTACAAGCTCTCCTCACCCTGGAGAATGTAGACATCTGTGCTGCTACTGAGACTTGGTTTAAAATCACAGAAAGTGCTCCGGCAGTGCAAGGTTACAGTGCCTTCCACAAACTTAGACCAGCAACAGCACAGACAGGGGCTAAAGTTGGAGGTGTCCCAATTTACATTTGCACAAATACAACTCCAGGTTAGTTAAACAGGATGATGCCCTAGAGTTCATCCATGTGCAGGTCTCCAAAGACAAGGTTCCATACCATGTCCTGGCCAGCTGCAGGTCACCCTCTATGACCAGTAAATCTCAAAACGTGTACATCTAACCAAGCACTCTATTCATGGGAGACTTTAACTGTCACTCTATAGACTGGTAAATGTAGACTACCTCTAACTCACAGGTACAAATGTTTCCCTATACTTTAACAACACAAACACCCTTGAACTGATAAAGCACACTCCAGCTGTAGATCAGTGTATATATTATACCTAGTTAGCCACTGTAGTTAGATAGTATGTGCATATAAATTACTGAGGACGTGCAAGATCAGTGCTATTTGTATAGGGAGTGAAAGTGAATGCAGGCATGACTGGAGATGCACATGAGTGTGTTTACAGTAACAAGTCAGTTAGCCAGCTTATGAAGTTCGAAGTATATGTTCCAGTTACAACTCCAGATGTGTTTATGTGCAATAAAGGACTTGAATGCATAGCCAGCATCAGTGTCTCATTTGAATACATGAGACATGCGATATTGTGTAAGAATGGGATCTGAAGTTGAAGCAGCTTACAAACCACGAGGCACATATTTAGAAGTGGAGAAATATACAGGAGCAAACATACAAACAGGTCAGCGATTATTCAAAAGTAGTTAAACTCATTTAATGATTTTTCAGTTGCAGAATATGTGGTAAAGCATCCAAAATGTTTGGAATAATTACCAAGATAAATGAAATGTCTGAAATGACATAATGATAAAAGTGTTCAAAATAAATTTTGAAATGTTTAAAATTACGAAAATGCTAAAATTTCCAATTTTTTTCGCAATGTACAACTTTTTTGCATTAACTGAAGCTTTTCAAAGTATCCAAAGTGTCTGGAATATGTTAAAATAAAGCAATTTTAGAGACATTGTAGTGTAGTTTAGCATAATTACAATTAATTGGGCTAAGCTAATATTTAAAGAAATGTTGTTGTTATAGCAGAGGAATTTCGCATCTGATGAAGCCTTTGCATTGAGGACGAAAATGCAGTGATTTAAGTTAAGCTTTTATGCGTTTTATATATTAAAGACGTGTTTTTCACTATTTGGTCATGCACTGCTGTTTCTCCTTCATGTGTGCTATCTATGACTTTGGTTTATGGTATCAAGTTAGCTTGCTTAATGCTTTTGTAGGGCAGAACAAGATGATTGTCATTGTGGGCCATTATTTTGTTTACTGGTTTGCTCAACAAGCAAAAATCCAAATGCATGGCAATATGTTAGGTCTTGATCAAGACATATGGGAAATCATTTGGAGTGGCTGGAGAGCTATGTCATAGAATAAGGAAGATTGATTGCTTTAATCTGGGTGAAGGAAATGTCTCTTTAGTTTGTACTCATTTGTGTGGGAATGAATTGAGGGTAATTCCAAAAAAAAAAGTTGGTACAGATTATTCATGTTCTAATTTCCTTAAAGCAAAGGTTTCCCAAAATTGAATCTGCCTGGATGGAGATTATTCCTAGGCTGCTTTGGAGGTTATAAAAGCATTGAATTGGCCATGTGTTTTGTTAATCAGTACATAGCAGAACCTCTTCCCCCCTTTTTTGACTTAATTTATGAAGTATTTGTAGTTTACATTTGTATGCTGCTCTGGTGGGTTGATGGTTACAGTGAGAGGTTTCCATGCTGCTATTATTCTTGATGTGGAAAAGTGGTCCAACACTGTTCCTCTTTTAACACGTCTATCCAGTCAGTGTTATTTGTGACAAATGGGATTGTTATCATTCATTTCTGTTATGTCGTTGTATTGTATACTTATTTGCTGATTTGGAATAAGTCTGGTCACACTGGCTACCTTGCTGTGGTTATTGAAGTGCTACATGAGTAACTGTACAAATAAAATTTGTACAGGACTCTTGCCTGCATGGAGTTGTAGTAATCAGGCTATGTTTAATTTTGATGGAACAGTTTGTGGTGAAACTGATACACTGGGTAAGGTGGAGTTAATACAGGAAGAGAGAGTATTCTATAAGGTTAGGTAGGAAGATGTTTTGTGTCTTTTGGTGTAGGATATGAACATACTCTCCCTCCCTTCCATTATTTGGTTGGTTATATGAGTATGCATAGAATACTCCTCAATTTCCCCCTTTCTTGGTTTGTTTATGAGGTAATTGGAATGGGCAGTGGTGCACTTCTCAGGTATGTTGATGGTCACAGAGAGAGAGAGGTTGTTCAACACTGCTGTTAATCTTGATGTGGATAAGTGGTCCAAAACTGTTCCTCTTTTAACACGTCTATCCAGTTGATGTTATTTGTACCAAATGGGATTGTTATCATTCATTGCATTAGGGGGCTATGTTATGTATTTATTCACTTGCGCCAAATGGGATTGTTATCTTCCATTCCATTAGGTGGCTGTGTTAGGTATTTATTCACTTGTGCCAAATGAGATTCTTATCATTTGTTGCATTAGGTGGCTATGTTATGTATTTATTCACTTGTACCAAATGGGATTGTTATCATACATTGCATTAGGGGGCTATGTTATGTATTTATTCACTTGTGCCAAATTAGATTGTTATCATTTGTTGCATTAGGTGGCTATGTTATGTATTTATTCACTTGTGCCAAATGGGATTGTTATCATTTGTTGCATTAGGTAGCTATGTTATGTATTTATTCACTTGTGCCAAATGGGATTGTTATCATTCATTGCATTAGGTGACTATGTTATGTATTTATTCACTTGTGCCAAATGAGATTGTTATCATTTGTTGCATTAGGTGGCTATGTTATGTATTTATTCACTTGTGCCAACTGGGATTGTTATCATTCATTGCATTAGGTGACTATGTTATGTATTTATTCACTAATTTTGAATAAATCTGGTGATGTTGGCGCCCATGGTCACGTTACTGAAGTGCTGCATGAGTAACTGTACAATGAGTCCACCCACTTTCTACAGTCCACTATAACTGATGTAACTAAGGTTTTTCAACAAATTTACTGTACTACCAATGAAAAACAGGAATCTACAATCCTTGACTTTTATTCTCTAGCATCTTATACAGCAAATGTTCAATTCTCTGAAATTTTAGTAAATTGCACCAAGTCCCTTCTACTAAATCTTAACAATTCAGTATCCAAACCTTGCAAACTTCATCCATCCTTCTTAAGGCCTGGCAGCTAAAAAATTTCATTAACCCTTTTAGTCATTGCTTTAACCTTTCTCCCTTCTCTGATGTTGTTCTACCAATATACAAGCATGTAATCCCACTACCTAAACTCACTTCTTCTGATGGGTTGAAGGATTCTAGACCTATATCTAACTTGTGCCCTGTTACCAAAATACTATATATTATATAGCATAATATAGGGTATAATGGAATATCTGAGGGATATCAGAAACAAACAGAGTAATGCACTAGCGAAGCATACTGATGAGTGTGGTATACAGCATGAATTTAGGTTTCTAGTTCTTGAAATTAGAGAAAGCTACAGGAAAGGGGATTTTAAGATTACGACTGAGCTAGCTGAAATTAGATCGATAGTGCATTTTCATGCAGATAAGATACCAGGCATTAATGATGATGCTTCTATTAAACCTTCACTACGAACACGCATACTCACCCACTGATTAGATGTGTTATAGCAGTGTCTTCATACAGCGAGGTTTAAGTGTCGAAAAATATCTATGTGTTTTTATATAAGCACATAGTGTGTATGTATGTATGTCTTTAAATTTGATTAATGGGTTAATTAGTGTTTTCTAATTAGCCTAATAGATTTTTTTGAATGTTTAGGCATCTGTTTTAATTTATTAGAGTCTGAAGAGTAGGCCATGAGGTCGTGAAAGTGCTTAATCTTTGTTATTTTATTAAAGTTATTTTGCACCTAGCTGTGGTTTGTTCTCTTTAGTTTTGTTTATAAGTTGTTTCTCTTGTGCTTACAGAGGATCTTTACCTAGTCTCTATGCACTTTTTTATTTTTTATTTTTTTTGGAATAGCACCCTACTCTAGACTGATATTTTCATCCTGTTCTGGACACCAACATAGACATCTCTCTAACTTTTGACCACTACATAGCAACAGTAATCAGGAAATCTGTTTATCTGACACAATTAATAACTAAAGGTATCTTATCCACATCAAAAGAATCTGTCATTCTGCAGTACTCTGCTCAGATGAATTACAATGCATAATATTCCTTTATTTATTTATTTATTTTATTTAACATTTGTTTACCGGGAAGGTCCGAATGGACACAGGTCCTTTTAAAGTGGAGCCCCAGAGGTAAAAGCTCCACACATAAGGCAAAAGTTTACAAAGGCAACAAACACATAGTACATCAAGATTATAGCATATCAATTATACACTGAGAAAAAGTAAAAAAAAGTTTCAAGGCACCAAGCACAAGGAAAATCAAGATTATAACAATCTATAATATGCTGTGAGAATATAAAACTTTCTACATTATATCTCTGTGGTGAAAGGAATAATACAGTAAGGGATTTACAGCAGAAGTTAGCTTAGTAACACCCCAAGTAGCAGTAGGAATGAAGTGAGAGATGTGTGAGCATTAAATGCTAATGGTGACTGAGACAGATACAAAATTTAAAGTTAAGCAAGAAGGCTTTAAGTTATGTTTTAAGTGATGTTTAACAGTAATTGATTGTAAGTCAGGAGGTAAGGTGTTCCAAAGCTTACTTGATGTATTTATCCAAACACATTACATAGCTTGAAAGACCCCAGAGGTTCCAAACTTAAAACAGAATTAATCTAAAGATCCTCAGCTACCAAGATAGATTTGAAGCTCTACTTTTCTCTTATGACTCCAACACAGTAAAATACTTTAGCTAGGGTGTGACAAATGGGATGGCTAACCTGGGTGCAGGATTGCTAACCTGGGTGCAGGATTTAAGAGGGCACACTCAACACTACAGAGTTGCTGATTAGGCGCACAAGTGCAACAGTCTTTGCCACAATCTGAGAAGGACCTTTTTTTCATCCTCAGCTTCCATTTCATGGGATGAGTTAAGAAAGAGAACAATGTTGTTTCATCAGAACAAATTATTGTTGGAAAGAACAAAAAATTCAGTGCTGCAAGCAGAAACTACTTTCATTATATGAAGTGTGAAATATTATTGCAAATTACTGGGGCATTAATGCAGCTACAAGTAGTTATGCCTGACAGCAGCAAGAGAAGTTTATTCCATGCCTTCTTCAACCACTTAAACAAATGAAAATCTAGTAACTACAATAATGAGAAGAAAACTCAAAAGGGGTAGGGGATATATTCTTTATATTTTGGTGATATCATTAATAATTGATAAAGTTATGCATATCTTCCTGCTAAACTACAGTAAAATACTCCTGGAAAAGAAAGTGAAGCGACAGGTAGCCACATTTCCATTTTTGTGTTAGTGCCTTCACTGCAGTCTTTCATACTTCTACTGCACTTTTAAGCTTGGAGCCAAAAATCATTAGACTACCTATTGCTTTATCGGATATCTGCTGCAATCCACTGTTCATAAAACATAGAGTGAAGAACATCAGTGCATCTGATTATTTGTATTCATGAAGAAAGAGGTAGATTTTAAACTGTTGTTTATTCAGAAAGTGAATTTATCATTCATTCAGAGACACGTCTGGGTATTTATCTTCTCAGACTGATTTATTCCAATTACATGTAATTTCAGAGTAATTTTGTGCATCCATGCATATGTCAGTTTTTATAGGAATAAAATCTGAGAGGATAGAAAATGAATGTACACAGCTCTTATCCCAAGAAAAAATAATTAAACTAACTCAGTAGAGTACACTAATAAGATGTTTGTGATAAACATGGGTTCTCCTGGCAGAAGAACACACACAAGCACTGCTCAACTCTTCCAGCAATCCTATAACCATCTAACAGCATAGAAAGCATCGGCGCATAAAAAGGTGGCCATTTGCATACTATTATTTATGCCTGAGTACCATATTATAAAACCCAACACTTCCTAGTTAATAATAAACTGCAGGCTGAAAATACCTTGCTCTGCATCTTCCTTTCTTAGACTTAACTAAATTGCAATATATAGAAAGATACTCACTTCCAGCATATTATAAATCAGTAAAAGAGTCATATTGGATACAGACAGCAGCAGACACCCTTCAAAACATAACTAATAATAAATATGTTTCAACTAAAAATAATAATGATAATAATATTTACTATTACAACTACTACTGCTACACACAGCTGCACTAGACAAAGCAGTCAGCATATTTTACCTCTTATTTATTATATAGGCTTGTTCTGGTTGATGTGAGTCATGAGCAGGGGAGAACACTAAATAGTTGATGACTGGATTAACATTTTCTAAGGTTCTATCAAAAAATCCAACAACTCTCCATGAGCAACCTGCAAACTATATTTGCAACTGTCGCATGACTGTGTGCATTAGTCATTCTGTTTCAAACGTATTATCAGTATGGTGAGGTTTTCTAGTAAATAATGAATGAATTAAATACCATGGACCTGGAGCTGACTTTGACAGTTTCCACCAGCATATCTTAGGTACCTCTTAACCTCTTAGAGCAAGATGTCTGGACAAAGCCATAAATAATGGAGGCCTAAAAATAGGGACACTTTTTAAATATCACTCTTAGAAACTTAGAAAGTTGATAGAATGTTGTATATTTCATATTTTACCCCAGTTAGGGGTCGCCACAGCAGGACTCCGGTCCGCTAATGATTTGCAGTAGATTTTTACGTACTGAGTTGCCAGCTCTGATGCACAGCCTTCAACGAAGGTACGCCCATTCACGCATGTCTCCACACAGAAGACGCTTTAGCTGAGAATCGAACCAGGTTAATATTAGCATGAATTTTCTGAAGTGTATTATGCCTGAAACTCAAATGTCTATCATTATTTTCTGACTGCAACCCTCAGTGATTTGCCATTGACTTGCCAGAAAACCACAATTTTATGAGAAACAGACCAAAAATATGAAGAAAATTTTGGACATTCTGCTAAAATCTGTACAGTTGAGAGGTATTGTCTCATAATTCTGACTACAGTTACTAAGCCAGACCTAAATTCCTAAGCCACTCAGAAGGCTGTCATATTTACCTGCAAGTCCAAAATGGTTAGCAAGAATTCAATAACAAAATATCTATTTCTACAACCATGACCAGTTTATTTCATATATACTGTGGCCGTACCACTAATAATGGGTATATATTTATCTTTTATTTTATAAATTGCACTGTTTTTGGACTTGTGAGTTTTGCTGACATTCAAATATGAAGTTTAATTGCTGCAAAGGGTGCTGCAACACTTCAAAAAGCCAGAATTTAAAAAAAGAGATAAGCGAACACCACAGCTGAAGTAACAAACACAAGTAACTTTAATAAACAGAAAATAAACTCAAAATGGTTGGTAAGCACTTTCATAGTCAAAATGCTGCTTCTTCAGACCTAGTAACAATCAAACATTCAACCCTATTTAAAATGCAATGCAACCAATCTGCTTATTAAAGTTACTTGTGTTCGTCACTTCAGCCGTGGTGTTCGCTTATCTCTTTTTTGGAAATACCTGCAAGTTCACTTTATATACATATGGTTAATGCCTTTAGCTTATAGTATAAAAGGAAACCAGAAAATGGAGACATTCTTATAACTACAGATATGTTATGTGATGTTTTAGGACATATCAGTTTAGTAGAACTCTGTGTAAAATGTGCCCCATTAATCTGTGTTGGAGTAACTGTTACTACACTCTACTTAAAAATATTAAGAACACAAAATGAAAAAAAATGGAGCAATAACAAAGGTGTACAGACACCAAATAGTATCTTTTGTTATCCTTTGATGCTCAAGCTGACTGAAGTAATAAAATTCAAAATGTAGCATCATGTATATCATATGCCAAATTAGCATTCTCTTTCCTTGTGTTTGGGGATTATCATTAAGGCAGATTACCTGTTACACCTAAATTACAGCTAAACATAGAGGTGGGCAGAATATTTAAAGATGCAAACATTGGATTGCATTATACTTCCTACATAGAGCTTTACAGTTTGCAGTTCGTATATTGTGTTTGTAAAAACATATCAGCTTTAAAATTATGTTTTATTGTTTCAAAATGCTGTCTAAGCCTAAGTGTTTAACTTCACATTAAATCAGTATCTCAGCTCCAGCATGTTTCCTTTCAGAGCAAAATGCTGCTTCTCAGTTTTGTTAAAATGTATTCCCAGCATGAAGCAATAACACCATCCTAAAACACACGCACACACACACACACACACACACACACACACACACACACACACACACACACACACACACACACACACACACACACATGCCCCCAAAACACACACCTTTTTGTTCAGAGTGGAAATTGTTGCTTGTTGCCTTTTATAGAACTGTGCTCATTTAAATTTAATAGTTTTTTTACAGTTCTCCATGCCACTGAAAGAGCCTGTCACTCTAACATTACGAATGTGTTACAGGTGACTTCTGCACATCTTAGTGTTACAGTTCTCCTACCACTGAAAGGGCTTGTCACTCTTCCATTATGAATGAGTTACAGGTGTCTTCTGCATGTATTAGTGTTACAGTTGTACACAACATTAATAACGCCTGTCACTCTACTATTATGAATGTTTTACAGGTGTCTTCTGCCATGTGCTACTTTTACAATTGTATATTACACTAATTGTGCCTGTCACTCTACCATTATGAATAAATTACAGGTGTCTTCTGCACATGTTAGTATTACAGTTGTACATACCACTGCTAGTGGCTGAGGATCTACCATTCTACCATTATGAGTGTCTGTTATTCTAAAAGTGTATTAGTTCTGGATTAAGCACTTCGGCTTCAGGCCAGTTATGCTACATTAGGAAGGTTTGTGGTCTGCACTCTTGTGGGAGGAGAGGCTGGATTCTGCCCTTCTGAGCTGGGAATTTCTGATCACAGGCTTATTGTGACTGCTTATTTGAACAGTTTCTTTCTGAAATTGGTGCACCTTGTTGCTGTAGCATAGACCAGATTCAGGCCTGCTGAATCCAGATTTGTTTGTATAACTTGAGCACTGATCCAGGCCATCTTTTTTTGGAGAAGGTTCCCCTGCACCCTAGTAAGCAGGGGTGTGCAGTCAGAACTTGTCTGATTGAAGACTGCTGGAACAGGGCTCAGTTTTGAGCTTTTTTCTGGTTAATTGGGTAACTTGTTTAAGTCAGTTTGTTCGTTTTCTATTGCTTTATATATATATATATATATATATATATATATATATATATATATATATATATATATGGGTCTACCTGAGATGGTCGACAAGCCATTTGATCGACACTCATTTGGTCTACAATTCATTTGGTCGACAGACAGATTTGCCCCCCTCCCCAATGTTGTGTGACCTTGGAGTTGATATATATAGTTAGGGGGTGTGTGGGGGGGCACAGCCCCACATTTAGTGTGGGGTCAAGCCCCCACATAAAACTGCTTGTCGACCAAATGAACTGTCGACCAAATGAGTGTCGATCAAATGGCTTGTCGACCATCTCAGGTAGATCCATATATATATATATATATATATATATATATATATATATATATATATATATATATATATATATATATATATATATATATATAATTGCACTTTATTTACTGTATTTGTGTTTCTTCCTACGTTATTACTGGGGGCATTGACTACAACTCTGATCTGCTATATATAACAATAAGTATCCTTTTCTGTGCTTTTAAACTGTTTTTTTGAGTGTATCTGCTTTATTTTCTGGAAAAAAAATATATATATATATATATATATATATATATATATATATATATATATATATATATATATATATATATATATATATATATATATATATATATATATACTTGCTTCCCGCCTTTCTAAGCTAGTATAGTTCAGTTTTCAGGTTAGTGCTGAATTCAGGGCTGTGTTACAAATCTCTGTGTTTGCCCATACCTTACTTGGATAGAAGGAAGTTTCTCTGTTCACCTGTGAGAGAGGGTAGCTTTGAGCACCTTATCTGTCCCTGGAGGAGTGGTTTCATCCCAGAAATTAGTAGATTATTATTCTTTTCCCTGCTATAAATACCTTATTTGCCAGTTTTGCGCACCAGGCAGCACCGGTTAGCTAGGGTAAAACTATTCCCGTCTCCACAAATTCTCCTCTTCAATTTTTCCCTTGGAACTAGACAAACTTTCAACTTAAGCACTCAAGTCATTCATTTCTCAGCCTGGCACTTGCTCAAAACTTATAGCAAGCACTTATAAACCCTAGCACTAGACCCTACTGTACTGTACAGAAAGACAAGGCTCTCTTTTCGACCTTACCAGCCATCTAGTAAAACAGTTCACTGTACCTATCCAAGCATGTCCAAAGGGCAGTTTCAGGTGTACTCTCCAGTCCATCTGGTGAATCTGGGCATTTTGAGGCAATGTTACAACTGCCTCATGTACACAGACAGCCCCCTCCTCCTACCACCAAACACTAATACATGCGAGAGATGCAGTTATACAGCCAAACTAGAGGCTAAGCTCTCTCAACCCAAGACTGGATCAGACAGTCTAGAGGAGAAGGGAAATACTTGCATCACACCACCAGTCTTACATAGACCCATTAAACCAGCACTGGTAAAAAACACACATCAATACATGAAAACATACTCGGAGGCTCTAAATAAAAATCTACAAAACCAACAGAGACCTCCAAAGCAAACATCCAAGCAACCTCCACCCCCCAACACAAACCATGAAGCACATTCTTCACAAAACCAGCAATCACAGCCCTTAAGGCAAAATAACATACCCATCATACTAGTAATAGGTGACTCTATAGTCAGGCACACTGACGTCCCACTCACTAGGCTGAATAAGGAGAAGGTTACTGTTAGCTGCCTGTTGGGTGCCAGAATCTGCCACATAACCCAAACACTCAGGTCACTCCAGAACAAGTACAAATATGACTCTGTCATTGTCCATGTTGGTGTGAATGCCATGAGCCGTACCTCCCTGGACTACATGAAGAGAGACATGGAAGAGCTCTCTGATCACGTAGCCCAGGCCAGTATGATCCTGACCCTCAGTAACATCCTGCCCTCACCAAGAATGATACCATGGTATAAAGAAAAAAATTCTCGATTTCAACAGTTGGCTAAGTTTCTGGTGTCATTCAAAGGGGATCCAGTGTCTGTCTGCCTGGGATGACATGCTCAACAAGCCATGCAGCTTTGCTAGTGATAGCTTGCACCTGTCACCCTTAGGCTTTCGAATATTGGCCAAGGCTCTTGCCACCCCCATAGTGCCTTTTTTAGGCAAGGCTCAAAAGACAAACCCACCGACGTAAATAGCACGAGTAACAAAAAACTGAGGGTAATGCTACTCAATGCCAGAAGTCTAAACCTCAAAATGCATGCACTCAAGGCACTCCTCAGTATGGAGAAAATCGATATATGTGCAGTAACAGAAACCTGGTGTAAGGCTCCAGAGAGCACCCCAGCACTACCAGGCTGCAACCCATACCATAGATTTTGGCCACAGAACCCAAACTG
Organism: Protopterus annectens; assembly: GCF_019279795.1. Classification (NCBI taxonomy): domain Eukaryota; kingdom Metazoa; phylum Chordata; order Ceratodontiformes; family Protopteridae; genus Protopterus; species Protopterus annectens. The sequence continues at coordinate 303,260,517 of NC_056736.1, read as the reverse complement.
AAATACAAAAGGTAGGGACGTATCCATAGTCATCAAGGATACCCACACCTCCAGGTTAGTGGCACAGCACGATGCTTCAGAGATCATCTACATGCAACTAACAATGGGCAAAACTGCAATTCAAATTGTAGCTTGCTACACATCACCCACCATGTCCCAGGACCCCCATTCCATGTTTCTGGAAACACTGGGAAACATAAAGGTCCTACCAAACACCCTAATATTGGGTGATTTCAATTACCCAAACATTAACTGGGAGAACTACTCAAGTACTAACTGCCTTGCCCAACTTTTCCCAGAATTTATAAACTCAAACACCCTGGTTCAAAAGGTCAACACTCCCACCAGAGGTGACGACATATTGGACTTGGTCATCACTAACATGGGCGACCAGTGTTCCACACCAGAGGTCAACCCCTCGCTGGTTAGATCTGACCAGAAACAAATCACTCTGGATATCCATATTCTGCCCCCACCCCCGGACAAGAAAACCACCGTGAAAAACTTTTCAAAAGCAAACTTCACTTTACTTAAGACCGAGGTGGAAAGTTTCAAAGCCCCCGTGCTGAAGGATAACACTGTCCAAGCTACAAAATCCTTTACTAATGCATTCTATGGGCAGCTAAAAGAATGCATGGATCGTGCCATCCCAAGCAAAACCAAGACTCACTCCTCCAAGAAAAGGAAACCAGTCTGGTGGACTCCTGCCATAAACAAGCTATACAATAGAAGGAGGAAACTAGTACAGAAAGGAGTAAAATTCCAAGAAGGGAAGACATCAATGATCAGTAAAATAAAGAAACTACGATCTCTCATAAAATCATCCAAGGCAAGCTTTGAAAGAAATATTTCCAAGGACTCCAAAGATAACCACAAGGCATTCTTTAGCTATGTCAAGTATCTAAGTGGCAATGCTCAGATTTAGTGCAGAATGGCACAAAATACACTGAACTGACTGATATCGCCAACATCCTGGCAGACAGGTTATGCGCAAACTTCACCCCCCTCTCACCTCCAAAAGGGCCCATAACCATACCAGAAGAATGTAGAGTCCCTGAAATCACAGACACTCAGGTTAAAACAGCCCTTTCCAAAGCCAAAAACACAGCATCAATGGGACCGGATGGTGTCCCTAGCTGCATCCTACATGAGCTCAAAGACAAACTAACCCCTCACCTAAACACATTGTTCAAACTCAGCCTCTCCACAGGCTACATACCCATAGAGTGGCACACAGCAATGGTTATTCCACTCCACAAAGGTGGAGCCACAACAGACCCCAGGAACTATCGCTCTATAAGCCTGACTAGCTTGGTCTGCAAGGCTATGGAGCGCATCACCATGGAACTCATTAACAGAGACATTGGGAACCTGCAAACACTGGACCCTACCCAGTTTGGCTTTGTTAAGGGCAGATCATGCCTCCTAAACCTGGTAGACTACTTTGAGACAGTTACCAAGGCTATAGACAAGGGAAAGGTGGTACACACAGCCTACCTAGACCTCGCTAAGGCCTTCGACACCATTCCCCATTCTGGTATTATAGACAAGCTCACCAGCCTGAACATAAACTCCTACATCACAAGATAAGTTGCCAACTGGCTCACAGACAGAACCCACATGGTGAGAGTTATGGGAGCTATGTCCGACTCTAAACCGGTTAGAAGTGGTGTGCCCAGGGCTCAGTCCTAGGACCCCTCCTGTTTGGCATATACTTCTCAGAGGTACAGGCAAGCACAGGAGGACTATGGCTGACCATGTTCACAGTCGACTGCAAACTAGGGGCTATAATTGACTCTCCAGCTGACACAGACATCCTCCAAAAGGGTCTAACTGAGACGGATACCTGGTGTCAAAATCAAGGCCTCAAGCTAAATGCCAAAAAGTGCATTGTCATCCCCTTTGGAAAAAACAAAGTACCCACAAACTACCACATAGGTGGTAGTCCCCTAAATACAAAAGACATAATAAGGGATCTGGGGACCCAAGTAGATAGTAATCTCACCTTTGATAATCACATTGCCAAAGTGGTTAGAAAATCCTTCTACGTGACCCACCTAATCACAAAAGGGTTCGCATCCAGATCAAAAGAGGTCATTGTGCCCCTCTACTCATCACTCATCAGACCCATCATAGAGTACAATGCCTCATTTGGGATGTACTTTACAAGACACCTGCAACAGCTGGAAAGACCACAGCAGTACCTCACCAAGAGGATCATTGGCCTCAAACAGATGCCCTATGCAGCTCAACTGAAGAAACTCCAGTTGTACTCAGTTGCATACCGCCTACTCAGAGGTGATCTCTGCCTGACATACAAGGCCATGTCCAACCCAGAATTGATGGACATGCTCCACCTAAAGAAAACCCTATCCCCTCGAGCCACATGGTCTAGGGATCTAAACCTCACCACAACAGTAAATAGTACATGCTGGAGGGATAGATTCCTGTCCCAGAGAATTCCCATGCTTTGGAACAAGATCCCAATCTACATTAGGCAGAGCTCCTCACTAACACTCTTCAAAAGAAACCTTGACGAGTGGATGGGAAACAGAAAGTTTACCTCGGGGATCACTTCAGTGGCTCTGCTGGACAGAGGCACAGGGAACTAAGCTAAGGGGGCGGCGAAAGCCAACACATTCTCTCTAGGCTTATAAATGCCTTCGGGCAGATAGCCTAGTACCAACCTATGAACCTATGAATGAGCTACAAGTGTCTTCTGTATGGATATCTGTTACATTTCCATTTATCCACACCATTGACAAGGTCTGTAACTCTAGCTTTATGAATGAATTGCATTTTTTCTTCATGAGTTAGTTTTACAGTTGTACAACTTTGGTCATAAACTTTGGCTGTAGCAACACACGTGAAGATGTCAATTAAACTGAAATGGAGCACTGTTAACCTGAGCCTCATTGCAAATATAAAATTGTGAGTTTGAACTTTCTCATAGAGATACAATGTTTATATCAAAATACTTAAAATTTATAGTTCACATTGCATCACAGCTGGTAGTTGGTGGGGACATTCACCCAACTCTGGCACCCCAACAAATCCAACCCATCTAGATCTTTACACCCCAACTCATCCCCAGAAAAGGTACAGACATACTACTACTTAATATAAATCTCAGGAGCATCATGAGCAAATTTCAAAAATTGCATGCCACGCTTTCTCTAAATACTCTAGATATAGCCCTTATAACAGAAACCTGGCTTAAACCACACATCTCTAACAAAGAAATACTTCCCCCAGGATACAACTTACATAGGCTAGATATACAACAGAAAAGGGATGGTGTACCACCTTTCTATACAAAAACAATCTCAGTTTAGAAACTATAGACCTAACCATCCCATACTTTAACAGCACTAAAATACTGTTCACTAAACTAACAATTAATCCAAAGAAACATCTGAACATAATGAGAGCCTACATCCCACCTGGGACCAATCTGACTACTCTAGAACACACCCTAAATTGAACAGAAACATCCCTTCCTTAGGAAACAATTATAATGTGTGACTTTAATGTGGACTGGTTCTCCTGCAAAGTTCAAAATCCCTCTGACCACATTAACCTACACGGTTTCTCATAAACAATCCAAACTTGTACTAGAGTAGACAGAACATCTAAAAAACATTCAGTCCTAGACTGGATCCTTACAAATAGGTCAAATTTATCCCTATACTCTGGCTATCTCCCAGACAGCCTCATGACTATATTCCAACTTACATTCTCCGAGAACAAATAAATCCACATAAACTTATTAACTACCACCAAATCTGAGATAAGAAAAAAATTATACCCCAAGACTTCATAACTAGTTTTAAAAAATGCAACTGGGTACCACTCAAAGATCTCCCTTTAGATAGTGCGGTTGAATACTTTAACTCAACCTTCCTCAATATCCTAAACATCTTGGCCCCCCCTAAAACAATAAGGAAAAAATTCAATAATGCCCCCTGGCTACGCAAAGAAACAAGATCTCTGTTAAAAACTAGAGATAAGGCCTGGGAGAAATGTCTCAATGATAGATCTACAACTAGCAAACAAGCATATCTAGAACTATGAAATAAAGCTAAAAAACATATTAGACAGGACAAAACAAATTACTAAAGCAGTGCCCAATCAAAAAAATCAAAGAAACATGAACAAATTCAGGACTCCAATCAAAAAATCCTACAGCCAGGGCAAACTAGTACTCCCTCCCCAACACTCAACAATACTAAAGGCAACATAGCCTCACAATTTAACAGCTACTTCACTGAATCCATAATAGCCTTCACAAATAGTAACTGTTCTTCCCCTATCCAGACTCACATATTAACCACACTAGATCCCAATGACCTCTCTTTCCAACATGTCCCAATAAATAATCTAGTTATATAGCTCAAAAGGCTTAAAACTACTACACTTTCTGCTGACTATCTACCTGCCAAATATCTAAAAATCACTGCAGAAGCAATTTCCTATCTAGTATCCATATTAATAAATTGATCCATCTCAGAACAAGTCCCTAAAATTTGGAAAGTATCACATATCATCCCACCACATCAAGGTGGAAACTTGACAGAATTATCAAATTACTGGCCAACAGCTATACTATCACCATTATCAAAAATACTTGAGAGGTGTATCCATTCACAAATCCTGAACTATCTAATAACCAACAATCTTCTGTCTAACACTCAGCATGGCTTCTAATCAACTTAACTAACATTATTAACCACCATTGCAATGCTGACAATTTAGTTTCCTCCATCTTTCTTGATTTGTCCAAATATTTTGATACTCTTAACTATACTCTTGGAACTTAAACTTATTCATTCTGCACTTACTTGGTTCCAGCAATATTTTACTGGGTGCCAGCAAGCTGTAAAATAGCAGCAAAGTCTCTCTTCATTGCAGCCTGTAACCCTGGGAACCCCAGAGGGATCTAATCAGGGCCCTCTCCTTTTTATTATCTTTACTAACAATCTTCATACTGCCACCCCACTTGCCTCCATACTTTAATACGCAGATGATTCCACCCTGATTTGTGCTGCCCCAACACTACAAAAACTCCATAAAATCACCCAGCAGTCAATTAATGCTGTGGAATCTTGGCCAAACAATGCACAACTTGTGCTTATCCCTACCAAAACAAAACCCATGCTCTTCTATCAAATTAGAACTGCAGACACCCACCCACCATACAATATCTCATCATTAAATCATACAATTATTTCTCCAGTTTTCCAAATAAAATTACTTGGAGTGGTCATTAACCATAATATAAAATTCGACATACACATATCACAGACCATAATAAAGTTCACCAAAAACTAGGAACCTGTTCAGAAATCAACACTTTCTAAATAAATCTTCAAAAGCGACCATAACAACAACCCATCTTATCTCTATGCTACTATATGTCTCACAAATTGTTACAAACATTAGGAAATCTGACCTAGCAAAACTAAAAACTTGATATAAAATCGCAAAGTTTGCCACAGTAACAAATTTCAGATGCCATCATTGTTTGGCTTTAATACTATCCTGACTCATACTACCAAATCTACCTGTTTATAATCAGCTCACCTTCACCCACTGAATACTAGATCAGCCAGAAAAAATACCAGTACTTCAAAATTTACTAATATACTACTCCAATAACAGGGTATTGCATTCCAGTAACAAATCCTTCCAAACTAGAGCCAAACCTAACAATGCAGTTGGAGATTCCCTTTATTCCAACTGCATAGCCAAAACTTGGAATTCCTTGCCATTAAATATCAGAACAACTACTAACACTTCCAACTTTAAAAAAAAATCCCAAATCACACCTATCAGAGTCATGGACCTGCACAAACCCTGGTGAAGAAATGTCTTAAGGCAGCTAAAGGAACACAACCTGTTATTTTTGTATTTGAATAGTATACCCCTGCGAACATACATATACTTAACTTGCTCGTTTTCTGATCGCTGCTATTCTTTGTATCCTATCTCGACTATATGATTGTATCAGTGAAATGTATAACACACACTTTCATTTTGTACTTGTATCTGTGGTGGAAGCAATATTTGTATCTGTGCATTGCATATGTATCTTAAAGGTTATTTATAAATGTGGAGCTTTTCTCCCTGGGCCTCTGCTGAAAAGGGACATTTTGTCCAAATTGACTTTCCCGGTAAAGAAATGTAAAATAAAAATAAATAATAAACTTTCACACATTAAGAATGAGCTGCATTTGAAATAATATGTTTCTTGTACTGCAACAGGCTGTCAAGATTATTGTTATGCTGCTCTGGATTAACCTTGTGTTTCTCTAATCCTGACATTTTACAGTCCCAATTAACTCTTTTTAATTAGTTTTCACTAATGTTTTGATACTATTAACACCTGCTTTGCAATATATGTGGTTGCAACCCATAACTGGAAAATGTTTAACTGCTTTACCGGGTTAGAAGATTGCTGTTTCTTTTTCTGAGCAGTTAGCGCATTGTATTTTCACAGTTTTTCAAAGTCAAACTGTTTATACAGCATTTTCACCAATGAATTATGACCTATTACACATTTGCAAGTCCAATGGCAGCATGGACAGTTGCTCAAGGGATGACAATTTCTTTTGCAACATAAACAGGACATGCTGGACAGATGTTATGAACTCTTGGACTCACAAAGACCCTCTGTAGTCCATCCTGTTTTACCTGCCCTCTTGATACATTTTCAGCAGCTTCTCAGCCAGATAAAGTCCCTGCGGCTCATAGGTAAAAAAGTCCTTCATCTAATCCTGCTGTTGTTTTCATTTCCATAGATAAACCATCCAAGCTACTATCCTCTTGCAAGCATTAACCTTCTGACAAGGACAGCCATGCTATAGAGAAGTTGTGGTCAAAGTGTATACTTCTGCTACTTTGGCCTTTATGGCCATTAATTATCAGCTCCACATGACTAGATATGTCCTGGCTCTTCTCTCCCAACTTGGGGAATTTTGACTGATATGTCTGATTCCAACAGTAAGACGTCTGTCCTTTCTCTTTTGAGTTCTGCCTCTCAAGTGGCTTGTCATTCCATTAAATGCACTTATGATGCTGCAGATGCCTCTTCTGCAGCAGCTGCATCTGCCTTTGTCATGAGGAGATACTCCTGATTGCACTTTCAAGCTTTACTTAAACTCATTAAGGCCAAGTTTTTGATCCCGCCTTGGACAAATGCAATCTCTTTGGTGCTTCTGCAGAATTGTTTAAAACTCTTCAGGATAAGGATAAGGTTATGCAGGACCTGAAGAAAATGTTTTCCCCATACCTGAGTTGCAGAGAAATTATCCATCTAAATCTTCATTTGTTCATAGTCAGCCTAGACAGCCTGGTAGGCGAAAGAGAGTCGCCAAGTAAATTTTCACAGACAGGCATATTCAGAAGTCTAGGGGGTCAAAAACCTTTTTTCTCCTGACAAATGTATCTCTATCTGACATCCAGCCTCCCCTCCCCCTTGGCTAGATTCCTCTGTCCCACCAGTCGACTCTTTCTTTTCCTGTTTGGCCACAGATGTCTGGTTACTCCCATTATCCAAAATGGGTATTTTCTTCCTTTGAAGTCCCTTCCTCCATTCTCCAACCTTCCTCAGCCTCCTTCTTACCAGGTCCTTCATTTAATTTGGTGTTGTGGGATGTGGTGGAACTGCTAACCAAACAACCTGCCCCCCCATATTTCAGCACGGAGCACCTTTATTTCCAGAATATTTCTGGTTCCTCAGGATGGAGAGGTTGTAGACGCCAATTCTACACCTGTCTTTTCTCAACACCTTTCTCAGGATTCCTTCTTTCAGGATGTTGTCTCTTCAGACGCATTTTCCTCTTTTGTTTTATTGAGCTTTTCTGGTATTTCTGAATTTGAATAACACTTACCACCATATCCTATTCACCCACTCTTCAGGAAGTTTTTATGTTTCTCTGTTTCTTTCTCTCATTATTAGTTCACTGCTTTGCCTTTTGGTCTTTCTGTAGCTTGAAAGGTCATTATCAAATATCTGACTACTGTGGCAGCCTTCTGCAGACTTCAGGAAATACAAATATTCCCTTATTTGGATGACCTTTTAATTCAAACCCTCTCTCAGCAGCTCCTGCTCCCTATTCTGCACTTTATCCATGTGTGCATTTATTTTCTTTTTTATTTAAATTAGTATGCAGAATGAATGTGTTTTTCATTTGTGATGTTTGGTTTTCATTTTATTGGGTACTCTTTTTAAAAAGGGAAAAAAACATGCCTGTTTTCCCTCACTAAACAGTAGCCATTGTGGATTTTTTTTTTTACTTTTTTCTATAAAAAATTAAACTTTCTGTGGTATACATTAGATTACTTATGATGTTAAAGTATGCAGTTTTGCCTGTCTTAGTTTTGTTTTATATGTATGTGCAGAGACTTTCTCAGGTTACATGTGTAAACTGTCTTACAGGATTCTTCGGTACTTTTTGCATGCTACAAATGTGTAGGTAAAGTTGTGTTCCCAGAATTTTAAGGAATTCTGACCAACCCACACCATGTTGTTTAATTTATTTTACCTGAAACACTGGTGATTACATGTATCATTCTTTTTTTTTTTGGGGGGGGGGGAGTTGGATTGTGAAATACAAATTATTGTTCCTGCTGTCTTAAAAATATTCATCTCTGGCTGCATAACCAAAGTGCTTCATACTGTGTTGCATGTCACGCAACAGACACCCATACATTATCATCTAGTAAGAAATGACAGATGCAAATATACTTAATATGCTGATTTCATTTTGACTCCTAAATTGATTTTGGCTGAGATGCATGAAGAATCCAGTTGTACAGTTGTACTGCATGGCATGTATTCACCACAAATGGTCTATAACATATAGCACAATATGGCTAACATAGTTATACAGCCAGTCATAACATATAGCACAATATGGCTAACTTAGTTATGTCTTTTTCCTTGCCCAGGATGAGCTGCAGAGGTCATTCGTCATAACTGTCCATGGATTGGGAATACTTCTCAACCTCTTGGAGGAAGAAATCTGGACAAAGCCATTAATAATATGGGTACAAAAGTCCAAAAATAGGGGCAATTTTAAATACTGTTCTTACGAATTTAGAAAGTTGATAGAATATCAGGTTTTGCTTTAGCATGACATTTCTGAAGGATGTGAAGTCTTTAACTCAAATGTATGTCATTATTTTCTGCCTTTAGTCTTTAATGACTTGCCAGTAATTTGCCAGAAAGCCACAATTTAATGAAAAGTGGGCCAAAAATATGAGGCAAAAATCTGGACATTCTGCAAAAATCTGTACAGATGAGAGGTATGAGTGAGATGGCACATGTTACTGTACAGCAGGAGCATCTCTGCTGCATATTCTAAATGGTGATGGCTACAAAGTGCTTACAAACTTATTTACAGCTCTTTAGTTCAGCCACTATCACTAGTTTCATACTATGTGAACAAAATAATCTATATAATATGGACCATTGTATATCAGTACAGTAGTAAAGCTGCACTGACTCACAGTTTTTGGACAATATACAAAGCAGCTGTCCTTGCATCTTCCCAGTCTTTCTCTATAGGTAATGTCACTTCACTGCCATCTCATTTACAAGAGTGCTGGTCATGAGAGCAAGTGAATGTATAAATACAGGCCACACTGAACCAAGCAGTTTATACTTATTTAAAGCTATTTTACAAAACATAAAGACATTAGAGCACTTCTGTTACTCTGATGTTTGCTAGTTTTTGGACATGATGAGTGCTTTCCGTATTTAATTTTAAGATAGTTCACATTTTAATGTCTAGGTGAGTGTTCACTTTGATCTACACATGGAAAAAATAGATCTTGTCCTCTTATGGGAATTGTTCAGTTCAGATATCTTGTGGCCTTGTATATAAGTCATCTGTTGTTGAATTTTAAACTGAAATAAGGGTAGCATAAAACAATTCTTTTTCCACCCTTACAGTGACTTCAAACTATTTAGAAATGACCATTCTGGGAGTTCCAACTTTGATACAGAACATGATTTTACTCTCTTTTTGCCTGTATCATTGAGCACCTTGTAATGGAAACATTAAGTTTTATTGTTTCTTGCTTTGAGGATGAATAGTACTTCTTTAAGAGACTACGTTGTCTGATGGCAGTGACAAGTGACTTTGTTAGTCCTTCATTTATTCAACAGATACTGTTTATATTGATTTCAAGACATACTGACTCAAAGTAAAACTTTTGTTCTAGAAACTAACTTTTCTCTTTATTACAAGTTTGTGTGATCTTGAATTTATTGTAGAGATCATGTGTCTGTGTGTGTATGTTGGGGGGTGCAAGCTTTATGAATAGAATTTTAAATGATTGTTGTTTTACTATTAGGGTAGAATAAAGTTAGATTTAAATTTCAGACATATAGCAAGCAACAGTGAAGCCAGTGCAAAAGATAAATATTTACATTTGGCACATAACAGGGATGACTGCATACTTAGGTGTTTTGTTATATAGCTGTACAACATCAGATGACTTTTAACAATTCAGACAGCCTTAATAAGAAGGTGGCATGATTCATTTTCAGACCTGCAACTCTTCTACCACATGATATGAATAATATGGAAGGAATACTTATCTTTGGATTTATAATAATCAAAACAAGAATGAAAAATAATGCCATATTTATTTATTTGTTTATTTGTCTATTTATTTATATACTTATGGGCATGTTTATTTGTATGCATTTGCCTGTATTAATATTCATTTACAGTATGTGAGACAGCGTTGCGCAATAATATCATATGGTTGTTCTGACTTCACTTCATCTGCATGTATATCTATTACACTGTTGTTTGCTCCCCTGATATTACATGAATGATATCACATTACTGAATCTTTAACTGGTTATAATGTCAGACAGAAGTGTAAGTATTTGGTAACCCTGAAAGCTGTAAGCCAGGGAGCTATTGTTAGTTTAAAAGATGGAAATGGCCACATTTTAAATTAGCCCTTTAATGGCGCCACTTGTTTCTTTTAACGGGTTTACAGCAGTTTTTGTTCAATTACTTACAATGTTTTGTTAAAATCCATTGAACATAAAGTCAGTTTTATCTGTCTTTTTGAGAAAAATTTTGTGATTTTCTTCATCACTATCAAGTGAAAAAAAGATCAATCTTGCATTCTAGTCTTATGCTTGAAAGTCCAGTAGTTTTAAATGCTGAAATGTTTTTCTTAAGAAAAACTTGACAGATTTAACCAATAATAATAAAAAGGAAAGATAAAAGGGTTGATATTTAGGACATTACCAGCTTGTTATAATATGTACTTTAAAAATAAATGACATGGTTACCAATAATAATAAAAAGGAAAGATAAAAGGATTGATATTTAGGACATTATCATCTTGTTATAATATGTACTTTAAAAATAAATGACATGATTAATATTTCTTCGCAACCCGTTCAATGATAAATACTACATGGTTTGGAAAAAAGTATATTAAAAATCTGAAAGAGAGGATTTTGAGCAGAAGTGTCCTTACATAAAGGTTGCTTTTCATATAATTTGGTAACTAATTTGGCTGATTGGTTCTAAATTCCTGAAGATACTCTTTTTTTATAATTATATTATTACCTCCCTCCTCCATTTTACTTTTCCTGCTTAAGATTCTTTTGCAACTGCACATAAGTCATTTTTTGATAAACTGAAAATATAGGACCCCTAACTTTTAAAAGTACAGGGGAGCATTCTGAAACATTTAGTGCTAATTTGGAAAAGCAATTACCATAAGCCATTTTTTACCTAATTTCTCAGAATGTAGTCAGATATGCATCTCACGTGTATAATAATGGATGTTTTTGCCCTTAAGGGAAAAAAAAAACTGCTTCTGTGCATCATGTGGGTGTGCATGTGTATGTATGTATATATATATATATATATATATATATATATATATATATATATATATATACATTACCCACATTGTATATATGTAATGATGTAATGTAATATTTGAATCACACTTTGAAAGATTTGTAGTAAAACTTTCAAAAAACTGTACTTGGAAACTAAGTTATATGTAGTACCCATGTCTGTCCTTTCATTCTGAACCATATTGCGTTGATCAGTACAAGGGACATTTTGTTTTAGCATCTAGTAACAGATGCATAGACATATATAGAATTTTCCTTTTTATTTAAAGGTAACCCACAACAGATATATTGTGAATATGTACAGTATTTCATACATGAAAATATGTTGTATACAGCCTTTGAGGGAAAAAAAGAGTGTAATGCAATGTGGCAGACTGCCACTGCAAAATCCATGTAAAAGACTGGATATTGGTAAAAACAATTTTTTTTTTAATTGAAGTTTTAGTTGCACTTTTATGAGATTACATTTATAGATTAGGAATAAGTTGCAACTAAGATTATAAACCCTTGCAAAAGGATTTAAAAGCAGCTTAAAACTGATTATAATTAAGTAATATTTTATGTGGACAATTTTAGTCTTTATGTTTTTCCAGTTTCAGAAATAGCAACATATTTAGAATATATATATATATATATATATATATATATATATATATATATATATATATATGTATTTATATACAGGTCTATGTTGCTTGCTCGAAATCCCCAAATCTCGAACAAGCAACATCGACACCCATAAGGGCGAAACTGCACTACTGCAAAAGTGCATTATTGTGAAAGCCAGTTTTCTGAACCGGCAAAAAACAAAAGAAATACTGATAAAATCATTTTTTTCCAAGGGGGCAAGCCCCCCTGCACCCCACTACTTAAATATATCCAACTCCAAGATTGTACTACAGTGGAGTAACGGGAAATATTCCCGTTACGCACTGTATGCAGATCTCCATGCAGTCCGGTCGAGCTTTCACAAACTCGATCATATGAGGTCGGCCAAAAGACGTTTGAGACTGTGGGAATTCGACCATTTGCAGTAGACCCATATATACATATACATATTTTAATTCTGATATAAGGCTGATGCAATACAGATTTGTTTTATATGTGTACTCCTCACCCTTAACATAAGTCATATGTCCAGAGTTTGACTGTGCAACAGCTTGAATTCTTTATTTGTTTTTAGCTGAAAATAGATTCTTTAAATAAGTATGCCATTAATGATTTACTAAAGCACAAGTATTTTGTTCAGTGTACTCAGTGCTTTGTGCATTTGGAGGTCATACCTAATAACACTCATGCCAAAGCTGGACAATTTGTTTACCATTATTAGTAGTAAATCTAGACTTACAGATGACGATAATGCTTGTAAAACTGGCACAGCATGGAAAACTGTTAAATATATTAATGACTGGACTGATGAGGTAACCAATATTACGTAAGGTGAAAATACAACACATTTAGGAAAAAATGTGTCTATTGTCAGTAAGAGTCACTCAATCCCTATTAAATATGATACTATTGATGGTAACTTTGAAATTCAGGGTACAAGTAATCTGCAATCTAATCATCCAGGACATGTAGAAGAAAGTAAGAAAAGAATGAAAGTACAACGTTTGCAAGAAATGATAAGGAAGAAAAATAAATTGATTAATATCTGTAATGCAAAGATGAGTCATACTAAAAAGGACACTGCAACACGTAGATTACAAGGAGCGATAACACTGTTCATTCACAAAACATTCAGTCAAATTTTTTCTAGCAAAGATAGTAGAAAAAAAGGGCCTAAGGCAGGTGAAAAGGAAGAAATGAAAGCTGAATTTGGAAGGACTGAAGAACATTACTGTATGAAAAAGAGGAGAATTTCCAAAGTTGACAATATGGCTCAAGTTGTGGATATACAAACCCAGCTGGATGAGAACTGTATGCATGCAAATGTAATAATCACTGAAAACAGTAGGATTAATATGGCTGATGATGATGAAGATCACTCCTTTGTACGAGTTGGTAGAGCAGATATTACTGAATTAGAAATTGGAGAGTCAGCAGATTGGTCAGAAGTAATATAGCTGTAATTGGAAATTCAGTTATTAGAAGAATTGATACCTTTGCAGAAAAGATGATTAACTATGAACAGGTTATGCTTGCCAAGAACAGAAACACAGGATGTGAGAAATGCATTAGAATGCCTTAATATAAGGATGTCTGGAGTAGTTTTTATTCAGGCTGGTACAAATGATCTCATCTGCAAGGACTCTATGACTGTTAGCAGGGAATTTACAGCCCTCTTAGATAGCATAGCTTGTTCAGATGTAAGGACATATTTTTTAAGAAATTACATATAGAATGGAGATTCAGATCAGTCTGAATGAAAAGATGTTTTGCCAAATACCTACATGAAATGACTGTTACTTTATATAAAGTTTTGCATCCTTTGATGTGCAGTGATCATAGGGTTATACAAGTTAAATTGTTGCTAGATAATTGTGCCAAACTGAAATCTAAACCAAGCAAAAACAGTCTATGTAAAACTGATTGGAATGATTTGTTCTGTGGAAAAACTGCAAAAAATGTGGCAAATTTTGAAAGAGAAATTTTTTGAATGCAAATATATATATTTGTATACATATTTAACATTAGCACCTAGATGCACAAGGTTAGGAGGATATATTTCCATAAGAACAAGATACTTGATTTCGGTGATAGATTAGTGAGACTAATGGTGATAAAGATTATTCATTTGTAGTGACTGATGGAGCACATATTAATGAATTAGAAATCAGAGATTTGTCAAATGGGGTCAGAAATGATATACTTGTAACTGGAGATTCACTTATTAGAGGGACTGATACTTACCTTTGTAGTGAAGATAATGAGCACTGAATAGTTCATAGGTTCACAGGTATTTACTAGACTAATGACCACAAGGGCTTTTTTTTTAAGCCTAATCATACATCCCAAATCTTTGAGAAATCCTGAGAAAACATTTGCAAGCAGGGGCCTGAGAGATGAACCATTTATAGGCTGCCTGTGTCTATCAGAGACGTAGGTGCCAAGCCAGGGATGAATTTCCAGTTCCCCATTCAATTGTCCAAGTTACACTTGAATTGAGTTAGGGAGGACGTCTGCTTCATATTGGTAGGGAGTCTGTTCTGGGGAAGTGGTAGTCTCTGGGATACATATCTGTCTCTCTATCAGGTCCTATTTATATCACAGGCAAGGTTTAAGGCTTTAGAATGAGGAATTCTGGTGATGTTTGTTTTGTGAATATGCAGAAGGTCCAACAGAGTGGGGTCTGACAATGTCTTGTATGCCAAGCATAGATCTCCTCTCAAGAACCTGTAGGAGACAGAATATAGGGATAGAGCCTTGAGGTGGTCTGCAGCGGACATGTTACTTATACCCTGTATTCATTTAGTATGTAACATCCATGGACGTTCCAGATGTCGGATATTACTGGTTAGGTTCATGCCAAAAGGGGGTATTATACTCAATGATATGTCTCACAACAACAGTCCAAAGAACCACCAAGCAGCAAAAAAACACACACAATGACAGTCCAAAGGACCATCCAAGCAGCAAAAAAACACACACAATAACAGTCCAAAGAACCATTCCAATCAGCAAAAAAAACACACACAACGACAGTCCAAAGAACCATCCAAGCAGCAAAAAAACACACACAATGACAGTCCAAAGAACCATCCAAGCAGCAAAAAAACACACACAACGACAGTCCAAAGAACCACAAGCAGCAAAAAAACACACACAATGACAGTCCAAAGAACCATCCAAGCAGCAAAAAACCTCACACACACAACGACAGTTCAAAGAACCACAAGCAGCAAAAAAACACACACAATGACAGTCCAAAGAACCTTGGAGATAGTTATGTTTTATTAAAGAGTATTCTACAGCCTTAGAACCTTGGAGATAGTTGTGTTTCATTAAAGAGTATTCTACAGCCTTACCATCCTGCTACTGTGGTGCCTTTCTGGCTCAATGATAGGTCTGATGAATGCTGAATCCAGTGGAACAACGATTTCCTTGGACCTAGATTCCATAACTTTGTTTATAAGTTGCACAACATAGAATGATTTTCTCACTACTGTAGATATGTGATATCAAAGTCTAGATTACTACCTATGTGTATCCCAAAGTCCCCAACTACTGGGTCATCTTTTAAGGGTATGTCGTCAATATCATAGTTACCAGGGGTGAATGACTTCCTGAAGGATACTATTATGCATTTCCATGGCATTTTGCTTTAGTACATGGCTGTGTCAGTAGTTGTTTGTCTGTGTCAGCCCTTCCTGGAGAACATTTGTGCTGGTGGATGATTCGATGACAGCTCCTAATTTGCAATCATCTGCAAATTTGGTCAGCCAGAGGCCACTGATGTTGGCCTTGACCTCAGGGAAGGAAACACCAAAAAGGAATGGTCCCAGGACCAATCCCTGAGGGACTCCACTTATGTGTCACCTTTGTAGAGGTGGATTCCCCAATTCTAACTTCTTGAGTCCTGTCTGTGAACCAACTGGCTATCTACTAGGTGGCATAAGAGTTTGCACCTAACCTCTTAAGTTTGTCAACATTGCCCGAGTCGGGGATTGTGTCAAATGCCTTGGCCAAGTCAAGGTACAAAGTGTGAACCATTTCGCTCTCATCCAGTGTTTTGGTGACCTTCTCAAAGAAGTCCACCAGGTTAAGTAGGCATGGCCCTGCCTTTGTTGAAACCAAATTGGGTTGGGTCCAGTATCTGGAGGTTTCTTGTGTCATTATCAATCATTTCCATGATAATTGTTTCCATGGCTTTGCATATGAGACTAGTGAGACTTATGGATCTGAAGTTTCCAGGTTCTGTAGGTGATCCACCTTTGTGCAGAGGGATTAGTGCCATGAACAAAAATACAGGATATAAGAAAGGCTTTAGAATGTCTTAATATACAGATGTATAGCACTGTTTTTTCATGTTGGTACAAATGATCTCATCTGCAAAGACTCTGTCACTGTTACTTGGGAACTTACACCTCTCTTGGATAGCATAAATTGTGCAGGTGTTAGGACATACTTTTCAAAACTTACATATAGAAAGGAGAGTCAGATCAGTCCGAATGAAAATCATTTTGGGGTGAATACCTAGATGAAATGACTGTCACTTTATGTCAAGTTTTATCCTTTGATGTACAGTGATCATGGGGTTATGAAAATTAAATTGTTGATAGCTAATTCTTCCAAACTGATATCTAAACCGATGCACAAAAGATTAATAACAGACTATATGGAAACAAAAGACTCAATATGTAAAATTAATGGTGTGATGCATTCAATGGAAAAACTGCAGAAAAATGTAGCAAGTTTTGAAAGAACTTGTTTGAATGCAGAAAAATAAAAAAAATTTGAGAAAATGTATATAATGATATTATGCAAAATAGTAAACCATTTTATAGATACATACGATGTGGTAGAAGTAAAGACATACTAATTGATAAACTGTGTATAGATTCTAAACTTTATTCACAGACACAACATATTATAGATATATTCATAAAATCTTATACAAAGAGGTATGGTTCCACAAAGGGGGTGATACATTGTCCTATCAATATCCACTTCAGATACTGAAATAAAATTAGATTATATTAAAAATGAACTCTGCAAAATGGACCCATCTAAAGCAGTAGGAGGAGATGGAATTAGTAATAATGACAGGAGATCACTTTGCAATGAACTTATAGTACCATTATATCTGTTACTCACTACATCATTCAAGCATGGGAAGATTCCTGAAGATTGGTGACATGCACTTTTTAAACTTATCTTTAAGGGAAATGGGACTAGGACAAACCCAAAGACATACAGACTCATAAGTTTAATTTCATGTTGTGGAAAAATAATGGAGATGGTTACTTTGGATAAATTATTGTCAGAAAAGGAAAGGTTGGGACCTGAAACCATATATCAGCATGCATATGTTGAAAATAGATTTATAACCAGTTGTAACATGCTGTTCTACAACAATATAATAGCAGCTATAAATGAAAACTTGTTCTGAGATGTAATTTTTATAGACTTAGCTTCAAAATTTGATACATGTAAGACTGCTCAATGAATTAGAACAACTAGGTATTGATGTAATCTTCATAATATGGATAGCTGCATGGCTTACAAATAGGACATGGCTTAGAAGCAAACAGCAAATGGACAGGTGAAAGTCTAGGCTGTAGTCAGGGTGTCCCACATGTGTTGCCCTTGGCCCATACTTGTCTTGGTTGACTCTTTCAGATCTTGAAGTGTTTTACAGTCTGTATACAGATGACATGAAAATGAGTAACCTAATTACGTATGTTACAGATAGGGCATGTCTGTAAAAGAACTTGACTAAATTGGCATAGATGGAAAGGAGAATGTTTAATACAGCACACAGTGATTGAAACTGTGGATTCATTTAAGGACCTGGGAATATGGGGAGATCCAGCTTTCAGGTTTGTTTTTCTAGTCATATTAACCAATTGGTTAATGATAGTTATTTATTATTTATTTATTTATTTCACATTTGTTAACCGGGTTAGTCCAACTGAGTTTGCAAACAAATCCATTTTCAGTGGAGACCCGTGGGGAAAAGCCCCAGCAAACATAAACCAAGATAAACATACAGGACAAAAACTATTAAAGACAACACTGCAAATATGAAATTAATTATAAAGAGAAAAACAAAAGAAAAAATTATGAACATTAAGGGTTGCACTGAAAGAAGTGGACTAAAATTTACTACATATTTAAATTTAATTTAAAAATGTAATTTATAGTTAAAGAACTATAGGTTGTATAAAAAGATTTATAACATTTAGAAAATCAGATATGATGAAAGAAGTGTTTGTTGATTATATTGGACCCAAACTTGAATATAGAGTGTGGAAATGTAATAAGAAACCAAGCATGAGTAAATTATAAAGAGTACAGCAGAAATATACAAAAGGCATCCAAGGATGTGAGAATCTAAGCTATTATGAAAGACTAAAATATCTAAACTTTTACAATGCGTCATATAGACATTTAAGTGGAGACCTTATTCGGGTATATAGGAGATTTAGAGACAACTGGCAATGGTTGGGATTATCAAAAAGCAGTAGAGATTCATCAGACAACCTATGTAGAGGATCAAATAAGAAATAGAGGTGTACTAATTGGTTATCTGAGACAAAACAATCACTAGTTTAGATATTTCAAGAACAAGCTGGACACTTATTATGGGAATACCTGTTTTGTTATGTTGACAGGCTAGAACGGCATTATTGCTCATGCCTGAAATATTTGTATGAATGTATGTATGTAAGTATGTATGTATGTATATATGTATATATGTATGAATCTACACTTTACAGTAGCCAGTATAAGGCAGTTTGGCATAATGCACATTTTAATGAATAGTTTATAGTCATGTTAAGTGTCTCTACTTATACAAGCTGTGTCTTTTAAAATACTCTGGGATCTTCAAGTAAAATTTTCTGTGCAACATTACCTTTTATTAACTGCATTTATGGTGTACTTTACCATACAAAAGTAATGGAAGAGATGTTCTTTTGAGAAAAAGGAATATATACAAGAGCACTGTGGAAAAACATCTACAAACATCATAAGGTTATCATATTCTAAAGGATAAAAGAATCACTGATATCCTAAGTATGTGTAGTAATGAAATGTGAATCCTGGAAGCCGGACATGAGCTGTGCCATCAGCTCTTTCATAAAATATTACAACAAGTGTTATAGCTCCCTTCATATACAGACTATCCTCTTAGAATACGCCCCTTTTGAGAATGTAGACTGCTTTAATGAAGTTAAGTAACACAAACAAACTCTGATAATTATTTAAACACAGAATACACCCATGATGGGTTCACCTTCACTGTTTGACTGTGAAGATTAGGAACTTCTGCCCATAAACTTGTTTCATGTACATACTCTGTTTCTTTCAACCCCTATCCACAACCTTTTAAAAATGATCATGTGACGATAGGTCAGTTGCTTTCAGAAGATTCAGCTAACCTCTTTTTATCCTCCTACATGAAACAAAGATGAGATTTTTTTCCCATTATGTGAAAATCTGGAGATAACTTTTGCTTGCACTGACAGAACAAATGATACACAGGCAACTGAGTATGCATTTTTGCCTTTTGATCAAATTAGAATTGTCAAAAATGTGGGGGAACAAGACAGTTCTAAATATTCAATGCATTATATTACATTTTTGTAATGCTGTTGGCAAGCCCTTACCTAGTCAGAATAAACCACTCTGAAAGTGACAGTTGCTTCAGCAGCCTTATTCAGGGGCTATCTGTGAAGCTGTGATATGGTCGTAAGTGCACATTTTTTACTAAACATTACTCTTTGGATATTGGGGGCTTTACAACTATCATGGGTCAATGCATTTTTGGCAGGTGCTTGCAACCCATCACTGATTTACAACTTGGTATCATTCACCGATGTGAAGAATAAGACCAGAAAAAGAGCAGTTGCAAAACAGTACAGATGTGTATAGTACTCAGTTCATAATGAATATGTGATACACTTTTCCTGGTTGCAGTAATAGAATCCAACTTTTAGATCCCCATTTTTTAAACTTGTTTTTTTGTTTTCTCTATGAATGATGGAAAGACTTTTGAGGTGAAGAGCAGCTTGGGTTCTCTTGCTGATGAGAGATTGCTTGTTATTTATCTGGTTGTTTAGCAGATGGTGTGCATTATAATTGCTATTATGAGACATATGGCTACAGTAAAGTTGCCTTTGATGTTGGCAGTAATTTTACCATGCCTGCATCCTTTAGTGAGGCTGTCTATCCTCTGTTTATCGGTATAAATGTTTATACAGAGGCACAGGGAACCAGCTGTATATTTACTTGGTGTAATATACATAAACCATCTTTGTGTAGTCACTCTTTGAATATTTATCTGCTAAGGTGTTCAAGGCATATGCAGGTTCTTTCATTTCACTCTCAAAGTGTTTGCTATGAAAACTGAAATATTTATTTCACTGCTGCATGTATTCATCCAGTTGCTCCCTAAAGTAACCATGGGTTCTAACTGCAGACAGCAGTAGGCAGATACTCATCAGGCTTAAATTGCTCTAACCACTGAGATGCCTGGAAGAAGAAGTGCCAGTCCCTGCAGGTAAAGACTAAGACAAGGGAAAGGTGGTATCTAGTGTTGTGATGTGTGTGTGTCTCATCTAATTCTTCTTTATAATATACTAAAAGGACTTTACAGTTTCACCCAATGCTGAAAGACAGGGCTCTCAGACAAATAAAATATGCACTTGTACTTGGTAAGCTAAAACTATACATGATTATATTGATGTATGAATTATTGCAGTGATATTTAAATCATCAGGCCTCATATAATATGTCCGTGCTATAGTTACTTTATATAGATGTTTTATATAAATAAGTAAATTGATAACAGCTTCAGTATGTCTAACAACTAAACCATAACTTAAGATAATTTATTTTTTCACTTCAAAGTGATAACCCACTGCCCAAGTAAAGTAAGGTTCCTTAGTAATATTTACTGCTGATGCAAGGGTTTTCTGTGATGTCATAATGCTGTAGTCATTCATTTTTATATTTGAAGGGCAGACTTATTCTTTCAATCTGCTTGTACATCATATGAAAACAGAAAATGTTTTTTTGCACTGAGCTGTAGCTAGATACCCCATAAATAAGTCATGATTCCCTACCCAACTCCTTACTGTGATTATTCACACAGACACACAACCTCAACCCCATATCTTCACTGAACTTACCAGCACTGTGAGTATTCCCTTAAAAGTAAATTGGTGACCACCATGTTTTATTGGAGAATATTTCTCCTACAGTAAAAATCTTACTCAGTCAAGCAAATCAGAAGCCATGGACATTTCTGGGGGGAGAGCACATGGATAATTAACATTAGGAACTTCCCAGAACTGACACATTAAGATATAGTTTCACCTATGAAACAACTGCTGTCACCAAGGCTCTCACAAGTTGAAAACCCCAGAGGTAGAATGGTGCCTGAATTGAAAAGGCTTAACACAGTGCCAAAACCTTCTGCATTACAGTGTCCACATTAGCTTAAACCTTTCTGAATCCCAAGGTTAGTGTTCCATGTTAGGGTTTGTTGATAATTTAATGATTTCAATAGCCTCTTGAGTGACTCAGCGGAAGCAAATATGATGTACAGAAAGATTCATGAATTTGCTCAATTTAAAAATAAACACAAGCAAATCAAAACTGATTTATAATAAAAGAAATGGAAAAAATAAAGTTAACATGGGAGAACCTAACCTAGAAACCTTGTCAACACAAAACACAGAGAGGTACTGATTTCCTTTTACCACAAAAATGGTCAGTGTACACAATAAATACATAGAAATCAAAATTCAAAAGTCTGTTATGCTCTAGCTCACGTGGATGAATGCTGGGTGAATTAACTCTGACATTTCTGCTAGACTGCATATATGCACACATATATCCATTTATTGCATATGTATTAAATATGTGGTGGTTTAAAAACAGTAATAAGTTACTAAAAACTACATAGAAGTTGATGAACAAGGCATTATTCTACTTAAAACCTTCCAAGAACTGTACCTGAGGTAAGATCTAAGGATATTTTCACAGCAAGTCTTTAAAGATTACAGTTTAATAGCAAAATGATTAAAGTTAACTCATGCTGACAAATATTTGTTTATTCATTACATTTGTTTACCAGGAAATTCCGACTGGACAAAGGTCCTTTTTCAGTGGAGGCAGGGGAGAAAAGCTCCAAATGTACAAATAGTGTAAGCAGTAAAATTACAGAGCAATAAAAATGTACAGATAATAATAATATACAATAAGACGTATGATACAATAATAATTAATAAAAACATACAAAACAGAACAGATTGTGTAAAGATTGATGGATAAGAGAAAACTTATTGTCATAAGATTGAAGAATCAGAACTTAGCTCTATAATGCACTGTAGCATATAGATAAGAGCGATTAAAGTATTTGTAAATATTAAATATATAAAAATAAATAAATATATTAAATATATAAATCATTATTGAAATAATATAAATTCCAGAAGTCTGGAAAGCCTGGAACAAAATGAGTATGTGTTAAAACTGGTATAAATTCAGCCTTTTATGATGTCTGCGCACAGTCTCCAGAGTTTATGGCCATGGTTATTTAGAAAAGTATTTAACAAAATATATTAGACTAAGTGAAAAGTACACAACTAATTTAAAAAGGAATGGTAGTAAAAGTGAGAAAAGAATAAGACAATTTAGAAATGCAAAATGTAACTTTTTTATTTTTTTTGTGGAGTAGAATGGCAAAATAAGCTTAGGTGAAATCTGATGTTTGGTACTGATCACAGAAGGACAGAATTCTTTACATGTCTGACTTCTTTAGGCCACTTTTACCTGAAGGAATAAGGGAAAATAAACTGTGTGATGAAATATACCTTTCCAAAGATGTTTTAGGATGTGTTGCAGAATCCAATGAAGAATTCATGAAGTTGTTCTCTCTTTTCTTCCTGTGAAAGTGATTCCAACTTGTTGGATGTAGTGATGGTGACTAGCTAAGTGACTTTCTTTGGGTGAATAATAATATATATTTCTTGTTTTTCTAGTATCTAATTTAATGAAGTCGAGTTCATGACTGTTTTTTCCAGCTGTTTTTCCTGAAGAAAGACTAATGTCACTTTAGGAGAATCACTGAAGATGTACACTGTTTTCAATTGTACTGACAAGGTGCCAGGAAACCTCAATAGAATACATATGCCATCTCTATAAAAAGTTGTTGAACTTGTGAAAAGCTTTTACATTTTTCAGTAACCTCCTTGGAAAAGTCCCTCATAGGATCATAGGAAGTTACTAGGCTCTTGGCTGTGAGGACCTTATAGGCATAGCCAAGAATTTAGCCCATGTTCCAAGAAGTCAGCACCCAATGCCCCTGTCCAGCAGGGACACAGGTGGAATCCCAGGGGTGTATTTTCTGGTTTTGGCCTGCACCTCAGAAAAGTATATCCCAAACAACAGAGGCACTGACACTGATCTCTGGGGTGCATTGCCCGTTACAGGTCTACTGCTTGAGGTGGCTTCCCCTATATTGAGTAGGTGGGTTCTATCAGTGAGGCAGTTTGCTACCCATCTGGTAACATGGATTGATGCTTAATTGAGAGAGTTTATCTATTATACACAAGTGGGGAATAATAATGAAGGCTTTGGCCAGGTCAAAGTAGGTAGTGTGCACCATCTCCCCCTCATCCATGGCTTTGATGACTGTCTCAAAGAAGATGACCAAATTTAACAGGCATGACCTCCCCTTGACAAAACCAAACTGTGTGGGATTGAGTGTTTGGAGGTTGCCAATATCATTGTTAATGAGGTCTATGATAATCCACTCCATGGCCTTGCAGATCAGGCTAGTTAGGCTTATGGTTCTATAATTTCCTGGATTATTGGATGCTCAACCTTTGTGCAAAGGGATGACAGTGGCTGTCCTCCACTTGGCTGGGACAAAGTCGGTACTCTGGCTTTGGTTGAATAGGGTGCCTAATGGTGCTGCAAATTCCTGCCTGAGTTCATGTAGGATGTAGCCTGGGATATTATCGGGTCCCATGGAGGCTGTATTTTTTGCCTTTGAGAAGGCAGTGATGACTTGCTCCCTAGAGATAAGGGTGGGGGCAGGTGCAGGGGATATCCTGATTTACTGACTGGGGGGACAGAGGGGGTGAAGTTTTCACTGAACCTGTCTGCCAGCAGGTTGGCTATATCTATGGCATTTGTGTAAGTGGTGTCCTTCACCATCAGTTCTGAGCAGATTTGGGTACTTCCTTTGAGACTGCGGACATATGTGAAGAAGGCCTTATGATTGTCTTTAGTAGATGTGGCTAGTTTGGACTCAAAGTTTGGTTTGGAGGATTTCACTATTGCTCTTATTTGCTTGTTCAGGCTAAGAGAGATTGTTTCCAGTTAGGCACCTGATCCATCTTGGTCCTGGACAGTAATTGTTTTCCTTTTATTATAGAGTTTATTTATTGCAGATGTTCACCAGACAGATTTACTCTTCCTTGAGGAGGAGGATTCTGTCCTGTCTGGTATTCCTGATTCCATGCAGCTATATTATTGCTTGCATAGTACTTTGGTGTAGGTTTAGACATATGTGTCAGTTCCTATGTTGGTGGAGGGGGCTGCAAAGCTGTTTATATCTTCCCTCAGGAGATTGTAATCAGCTTTGGCAAGTTTTTTTTATTTGACCCTAGCTGGGGGGGGGGGGGGTTGGGGGAGATGGTGACTTTGAAAGTGACTGCTTTGTGGTTGGATGTTACCCTGGAGGATGACACTGTAGGGATGTTTCAGTAGTTACTCATGTTGGTTAATACCAAGTCCAAGTTATTTTCACCTCCTGTGGGGGTGTCAACCAGCTGGCCCAAGCAATTTGCATTGATGAAATCAAGGAATTTCTGGGCATTTGTGTTTTGGCATGAGTAGTTCTTCGAATCTATGGTTGAATAGTTAAAGTCACCCAGGAACAGGGTAAAGGGTTGAATCTTGATAGATTCAATGAGGTCCAGATAGGTGGAGTGGGCATCTTGAGTCAAAGCTGGGGGCCTGTAGCTAGCTATGATTTGAAAAGGGATCTTGCCATTGGTTAACTGCACCGGGAGTGTCTCCTGTGTGTCATACTGTTTGATCATCCTGGAGGTGTATATGTCTTTTATGTATATTACAACTCTACCACCTTTTGTTTTGCTGCCCACAGCTTGGGGTCTGAATGTATGATAGGATGAGTAACCTGGTATGGCTGGGGTGCTCGCTGCAGCTTTGAACCAGGTTTCTGTGACTGCACAAATGTCAGCATCTTCCAAGGTTAAGAATGCTTGCAATGAGTGCAGTTTCATGTTTAGACTCTTATTGTTTAGCTGCATGATCTTTAATTTACGTTTTGATGAAATTTTCATGCTGGTAGTTTTGACCTCATGGCATTGCCTAAAAAAGGCACTATGTGGGAGTCAAGAGCCTTTGCCAGGAGCCTGAAGCCCAAGGGAGACAGATGCAGGCCATCTCTGGCAAACCATCATGGTTTGTTAATCATGTCTTCCCAGGCTGTCAGGTACTGTATCCTCATGGAATGACACCAGAAACTAAGCCAGTTGTTAAAGTCAGTAATTTTTTGTTTGTATTGAGGCATCATTCTGAGTGATGGCAAAATGCTGCTAAAGGGTATGAACATACCTGCCTGGAACACATATTCAGTGGACTTGATCTTGTCCCTCTTTATATAGTCCAGGGAGGTACGTCTCAAGTCATTCATGCCTACGTGGACTACGAGAGAGTCATAACAGTATCTGTTGTTGAGTGACTTGACTGCATGGGTGATATGGCAAATTCTGGCACCTGACAATCAACTAACCATGACTTTTTCCTTATCCAGCCTGGTGAGGGGCACATCTGTGTGTCCCACAATGGAGTTGCCTATGACTAAAATGCTGGGTTTATGTTTAGGCCTTAGTGGCTGTAAGACACAGGTGTGTGGACTATGTGTGGTATGTCATGTGGTGGGCAGTGGAGTTTGTGTGTTTTTGCCTTGGATTTCTCTTTTGTTTGGGTATGTTTTTGTTGAGGATCTCCAGATATATGGATGTGTGTTGTGTAGGTGTGGATGGTGTTTGAGGTGTGGTGTTTGTGTTCATAACCTTCTCTGTGCCAGATATACTGACTTGTGAGAGAGAGAGAGCATAGACTCTAGGTTCTTAATGTAATTGCATCTCTCACAAATTGTGTTCCTAGGGAGTAGAAGTAGAGGGCTGTCCGTGTACAATAGGCAGCTGCTACACTGTCAGGACTGGAAGGAGAAAATGCAGGAAATTGTCCAGCCATATTTGTCAGAAACTGACGGAGAGAGGCCAGAGAGAGCTAAGAGGGTAAAGGGTGGAAGGTCTGAGAGTAGTACTACTAGGTGATCACACAACTGCTACTAAGAGAACATTTCTAGCTGAGATACCTCAAAAAGGGTTAAAAACAGTGCAGCTGCATCTCTGGATACAGGAAAGCTGTATCGGACTATGCTACTCAATTTAAGGGTTAAGAACACAGTAGACCTCACAAAAAGCACAGATTAACCACTTACAGACAAAAACAGAACTCACAGTATGAAAAAATGCAGTTAAACAGTAATGAAATGCAGTAAAATGCAGACTCTCTCTAGAGACTTTCAGGGTTATGACTTTAATTGGTAATCCTGCTGTGTAAATATGATTTAACAGGGTGACTTTAAATTGTTTTTGGTGGTGTGAAAGGCTGTGAATGTTTACTTCCTTACATATTTGATGG
Source organism: Protopterus annectens (assembly GCF_019279795.1). Classification (NCBI taxonomy): domain Eukaryota; kingdom Metazoa; phylum Chordata; order Ceratodontiformes; family Protopteridae; genus Protopterus; species Protopterus annectens. The sequence continues at coordinate 303,233,252 of NC_056736.1, read as the reverse complement.
TGCAGTGGCAGTATTGTTGCCTCACAGCTATAGGTTTTCTGGTTTGATTCTTGGCTGGGGTGCCTTCTGTGTGGAGTCTACATCTTATCCCTGTGTTTGTGACATAGTAAAACAACTTTTTATATTAGCAATAAATATATACTAACACAACCTTTTTTATAGCAATGTGTTTAAGTTTATGACTATTTGAAATTTGTCCTTATTTTTGGGACTGTAATACCCTGTTATTGGCTTTGTCCAGGTTTTTTGTGCTAAGGTTGACAGCTATGGCAAGAACTGAATTCACTGAATATGTTTGAGGGCTGTATTCCCTCATTACTGGGTTTGTCCAGGTGTTTTGTGCTAAGAGGTTGACAGCTATGGTGAGAACTGAATTCATTAAATGATAGCCATTTTAGTTTCAGTCTTCCTCTCTTTCACAAAGCAGGTGATATGGCATAGTGGTATGTTGTTCTGACTATTTTGCACAGTGACCTTGGCAGTAAAATGTATGATGGTAACACAGCATTTTATTCTAGCAGCTTTCCAAGATTATACAAGCAATGTTTAATGTGTTCCTGTTTTTTGCCCTTTTGACCCACCCCAATAAATTTGGCTTTTTCCAGACTTCTTGTGCTGTGAAGTTGAGATGTAGTTGAGTATTGCATAGATTTTACAAGGAGCTGAGAGCTGCAGGGGAAGAGAAGTTTAGTGCTGATTATGCTAAGTTGGCTCACATTGCTAGTAGCACAAAATGTTGTGGACTTGCTTTTAATACAGAAGGTTGTTGGTTCTACTCCCATAAGGGGTGAATGCTGCTGTACTGAAAGTTAAGACACTAACTATGCGCCTGTTATCAGTTTGCCATCCATTTCCTATTGCAATATTACTAGCTTATTATTAATGTAATTTAGGCAATTTATTCCTCAGGGGCATCAGACACTTTATTTTTCGGTGAGGTCATGAAATATAAAGGTGATTGCTAGCAGCAACCTCTTCATTAGTTAGATTTATTTAACGTGGAATTATTTAGATGACTTTTTTTACTACTTCAGAGGTTGTGCATATTATTTACTGATAATGGTGGACTGTAGAAGTTTGACTAGACTTTTATGATGGAAATGTTCTGAATTGGGCAGTTTTGTTTCATTGTTTACTGGAAAAATGTTCAAAGCAATAGGAAGGTGTATCAAAGAGCACATGTATGTTTCATATGCAAGGGGTCTATGATTTAAAAGCAGCCCAGAATTAATTTTTATCTGCCACGGGTAAAATGTAGTTTTCTTTGAATGTGGGTTTTAATGTTGTTTCAATGAATGTGAATTTCAAGGGCAGAGAAGTTTTAATGCCAAGTTTGTTTAGCAGATGTCTTAGTGTTTGTGCTGTAAAATGCAAAATAAAACTTTCAAATGAAGTTCAAATCATCATAGAAGTAAATCAGTATGCACATTAGTGTTTATGGTAAATGGAGTGAAATAGCAAAGTAATGGATCATTGGAATGGCTGCAGGGGGAGGCTCCATTCGACCATGGTTTTGAGAGGGGGAAGGGTGGCAAACTTAGACAGCCCCAGCTGAATTATACCTCCCAACTGTCCAGATTTTCAAAGAATGAATAGATTTTTTGCTTCTTATTTTTGGTTTGTTCCTCAATTTGTGGTTTTCTGGCAAATGATTTAGGAATTAAGTCACTAAATAATGACACACTAGTTTCAGACTTTATAACCTTCAGAAAAATGCATGCTAAAATAAGACCTGTTCTATCAACTGTCCCAGTTTATATAAGAGCAATTTTTAGCACTGTTTTTATGTTCCCTCAATATATTTGGCCTTGTCCAGATTTATTGCATTAACAGGTTGAGAGGTACATGCAAATAAATTGCTTTATAGAATTAGGCATAGCCAAACCTCAACTATCCCTGATTTTGGCTCAGAATGTTGCTCTTCCCCTAATGATCCCTCCACAAAATAGCAATTTTGGAAGAAAACATATAGGGTTTACTTTACTTTTATAAATAACTGAAATGATCAGAGTTATACATTACTTTTATTTCAGAAATGCATGTAAATTCCCTAATTTTGTCAGCTGCTCTAAGTTAACTGTGCTCATATTAAAATGGTGTCCCTCCTTTGACAGGTTCCCAGCTGTATTGTCTGGCAATTTTATATTTTTGTATCACATTTTTGGTCCGTTTTTCATAAAATTGCAGTTTTCTGGCAAATTAGTGGCAAATTGTTAAAGACTGAAGTTAGAAAATAATGCAGACATTTCAGTTTCAGATTTCATACCTTTCAGAAAATTCGTACTGATGCAAGACCTACTACTATTCTATTATCTTTCTAAGTTTATAAGAGCAATATTTAAAAAAAATGTCCTTGTTTTTGGGCCTTTGCCTCAGTTTTATTTATGAGTTTGTTGCTGTAAGAGGTTGAGAGGTTTTGTGTGTGTGTGTGTGTGTGTGTGTGTGTGTGTGTGTGTGTGTGTGTGGTAGGTAGCATACCTCTCAACTGTCCACATTTTGCAGAATGTCCAAATTTTTGACCCATATTTTTTGTCTGTTCCTCATAAATTTTGTGATTTTCTAGAAAATCATTGAAGGCTGAAGTTGCTAAATAATGACAGACATTTGAGCTTCAGACTTCATGTCCTTTAGAAAAATTCATACTAGCACAAATCCTGTTACTCTAGCAACTTTCTAAGTTCACGAGAACATTATTTAATATCTGTCCCTGTTTATTTTAGGCTTTGTCCATATTTCTTGCACTAAGAGGTAGGTAGGTGTGTGTGTGAATGAAACATCCTAGTTAGTGGTAGCAGGTGGTTAGTAATTTACTCAAGCTCAAAACCTGTACCTTAGTTACAGAAAACAAAAGCATAAAGTCTCTACCCCAACTACCATGCTGCATTTTTCAAAGAACTGACATTTCAGGTTAATTTTCAATTCAAGGAACCGAGTTTGAGTGAATTTATATTATATTACTGAAGAGGCATTACAGCGAATGCCTCTTCATCGACACTAAAAGAGCGAACTGTGAATTACGAGAATGGCCGTAGCTTGGCTGGGGAGGGGGGTAGCAGTTTGAGAGCTGTCAGTACAAATTTGAAAATCCTAGCTACACCCCTGCTCTGGGGTGCATTGCCCGTTACAGGTCTACTGCTTGAGGTGGCTTCCCCTATATTGAGTAGGTGGGTTCTATCAGTGAGGCAGTTTGCTACCCATCTGGTAACATGGATTGATGCTTAGTTGAGAGAGTTTATCTATTATACACAAGTGGGGAATAATACTGAAGGCTTTGGCCAGGTCAAAGTAGGTAGTGTGCATCGTCTTCAATCATCCATGGCTTTGATGACTGTCTCAAAGAAGATGACCAAATTTAACAGGCATGACCTCCCCTTGACGAAACCAAACTGTGTGGAATTGAGTGTTTGGAGGTTGCCAATATCCTTGTTAATGAGGTCTATGATAATCCACTCCATGGCCTTGCAGATCAGGCTAGTTAGGCTTATGGTTCTATAATTTCCTGGATTATTGGATGCTCAACCTTTGTGCAAAGGGATGACAGTGGCTGTCCTCCACTTGGCTGGGACAAAGTCGGTACTCAGGCTTTGGTTGAATAGGGTGCCTAATGGTGCTGCAAATTCCTGCCTGAGTTCATGTAGGATGCAGCCTGGGATGTTATCGGGTCCCATGGAGTCTGTATTTTTTGCCTTTGAGAAGGCAGTGATGACTTGCTCCCTAGAGATAAGGGTGGGGGCAGGTGCAGGGGATATCCTGATTTACTGACTGGGGGGACAGAGGGGGTGAAGTTTTCACTGAACCTGTCTGCCAGCAGGTTGGCTATATCTATGGCATTTGTGTAAGTGGTGTCCTTCACCATCAGTTCTGAGCAGATTTGGGTACTTCCTTTGAGACTGCGGACATATGTGAAGAAGGCCTTATGATTGTCTTTAGTAGATGTGGCTAGTTTGGACTCAAAGTTTGGTTTGGAGGATTTCACTATTGCTCTTATTTGCTTGTTCAGGCTAAGAGAGATTGTTTCCAGTTAGGCACCTGATCCATCTTGGTCCTAGACAGTAATTGTTTTCCTTTCATTATAGAGTTTATTTATTGCAGATGTTCACCAGACAGATTTACTCTTCCTTGAGGAGGATGATTTTGTCCTGTCTGGTATTCCTGATTCCATGCAGCTATATTAATGATTGCATAGTACTTTGGTATAGGTTTAGACATATGTGTCAGTTCCTATGTTGGTGGAGGGGGCTGCAAAGCTGTTTATATCTTCCCTCAGGAGATTGTAATCAGCTTTGGCAAGTTTTTTTTCTTTGACCCTAGCTGGGGGGGGGGGGGGTAGGGGGAGATGGTGACTTTGAAAGTGACTGCTTTGTGGTTGGATGTTACCCCAGAGGATGACACTGTAGGGATGTTTCAGTAGTTACTCATGTTGGTTAATACCAAGTCCAAGTTATTTTCACCTCCTGTGGGGGTGTCAACCAGCTGGTCCAAGTAATTTGCATTGATGAAATCAAGGAATCTCTGGGCATTTGTGTTTTGGCATGAGTAGTTCTTCCAATCTATGGTTGAATAGTTAAAGTCACCCAGGAACAGGGTAAAGGGTTGAATCTTGATAGATTCAATGAGGTCCAGATAGGTGGAGTGGGCATCTTGAGTCAAAGCTGGGGGCCTGTAGCTAGCTATGATTTGAAAAGGGGTCTTGCCATTGGTTAACTGCACCGGGAGTGTCTCCTCTGTGTCATACTGTTTGATCATCCTGGAGGTGTATATGTCTTTTATGTATATTACAACTCCACCTCCTTTTGTTTTGCTGCCCACAGCTTGGGGTCTGAATGTATGATAGGATGAGTAACCTGGTATGGCTGGGGTGCTCTCTGCAGCTTTGAACCAGGTTTCTATGACTGCACAAATGTCAGCATCTTCCAAGGTTAAGAATGCTTGCAATGAGTGCAGTTTCATGTTTAGACTCTTATTGTTTAGCTGCATGACCTTTAATTTACGTTTTGATGACATTTTCATGCTGGTAGTTTTGACCTCATGGCATTGCCTAAAAAAGGCACTATGCGGGAGTCAAGAGCCTTTGCCAGGAGCCTGAAGCCCAAGGCAGACAGATGCAGGCCATCTCTGGCAAACCATCATGGTTTGTTAATCATGTCTTCCCAGGCTGTCAGGTACTGTATCCTCATGGAATGACACCAGAAAGTAAGCCAGTTGTTAAAGTCAATAATTTTTTGTTTGTATTGAGGCATCATTCTGGGTGATGGCAAAATGCTGCTAAAGGCTATGAACATACTTGCCTGGAACACATATTCAGTGGACTTGATCTTGTCCCTCTTTATATAGTCCAGTGAGGTACGTCTCAAATCATTCATGCCAACGTGGACTACGAGAGAGTCATAACAGTATCTGTTGTTGAGTGACTTGACTGCATGGGTGATATGGCAGATTCTGGCACCTGACAATCAACTAACCATGACTTTCTCCTTATCCAGCCTGGTGAGGGGCACATCTGTGTGTCCCACAATGGAGTTGCCTATGACTAAAATGCTGGGTTTATGTTTAGGCCTTAGTGGCTGTAAGACACAGGTGTATGGACTATGTGTGGTATGTCATGTGGTGGGCAGTGGAGTTTGTGTGTTTTTGCCTTGGATTTCTCTTTTGTTTGGGTATGTTTTTGTTGAGGATCTCCAGATATATGGATGTGTGTTGTGTAGGTGTGGATGGTGTTTGAGGTGTGGTGTTTGTGTTCATAACCTTCTCTGTGCCAGATATACTGACTTGTGAGAGAGAGAGAGCATAGACTCTAGGTTCTTAATGTAATTGCATCTCTCACAAATTGTGTTCCTAGGCAGTAGAAGTAGAAGGCTGTTCGTGTACACTAGGCAGCTGCTACACTGTCACGACTGGAAGGAGAAAATGTAGGAAATTGTCCAGCCATATTTGTCAGAAACTGAGGGAGAGAGGCCAGAGAGAGCTAAGAGGGTAAAGGGTGGAAGGTCTGAGAGTAGTACTACTAGGTGATCACACAACTGCTACTAAGAGAACATTTCTAGCTGAGATACCTCAAAAAGGGTTAAAAACAGTGCAGCTGCATCTCTGGATACAGGAAACCTGTATCAGACTATGCTACTCAATTTAAGGTTAAGAACACAGTAAAACTCACAAAAAGCACAGATTAACCACTTACAGACAAAAACAGAACTCGCAGTATGAAAAAATGCAGTTAAACAGTAATGAAATGCAGTAAAATGCAGACTCTCTCTAGAGACTTTCAGGGTTATGACTTTAATTGGTAATCCTGCTGTGTAAATATGATTTAACAGGGTGACTTTAAATTGTTTTTGGTGGTGTGAAAGGCTGTGAATTCCCTGCATGTGTACATAGAAAGGGTAGTTGGAAGGCATTTACTAGGCCCTCTTCAAGGAACTTGGCCATCACCCCTCTTTAATTATTTTCTACATCATTCAGCTTGAGCTGAAGTGCCTTGATCTGATGATTGCTAGCTGATAACTGTATTTCCTGGAAGCCTGACTCATGAAAATATACTACTGCAGGAAGGTAGACTTAGTGATAATATAGCATATAACAGACTGAAATATATCCTATGCATGCACAATAGGGAAGTAGCTTACATATATATATATATATATATATATATATATATATATATATATATATATATATATATATAATTATGATCTGTTTGTTTTACAATGTAACCTACTATTGCTAAACATCTGTTCTTGCTAGTTAACTTTTACTTCTAGCCAGTCTTTTCAATTTTTATGTCTTATTTCACAGTAAGTAGAATGGAGTCTTTCACTGAGACCAGAAGAATTACCCATCTATATTTGCTAGAGCTGGGGAGGAGCATGAAACCAAAGAGTACCAAAGCTTCTCAATATTTTGATGCTGAGGTTGAAAGGGTCTACTTCAGAAGACTGAAAAAACAAAAGACTGAATATTCAAAATACGGAATGATGGAATTTGCCCCTTCTCCACTGTTGTGTGATCTTGGAGTTGGTATACATAGTTAGCATGGGGTGTGGGGGATGCAGACCCACATGAGGGGTGCAGGGGGGCTTGCCCTCTGCATTAAAATATCTTCAGTATTTTGAATTTTCAGTCTTATGGGATTCAGTCTTTTGGTTTCTCAGTCTTCTGAAGTAGACCCAGTTGAAAAAAGTGTCTCTTAAACTGCTCTTCATTTGGGATATATTTTTAACACTGCATAAACAATGTTTCTTACTTTACTGCCTAATTACTGACATGACTCTTTTTTTACTGCATTATTTATACCATTAACATTGAATGAATGTATAGTGAACCTAAAGCCAGTTATTGCAGGAATATTCGGGATCCCTAAAGTTCAAAAAATGTGGAGGATCCCCCTTTTCGACCTATAGTTGATGCACATCAGAGTAAAACATTTTTTTATAGCTAGGTTTTTGGATATATACTTAAAGGGTCAGTAGCAAAACTTTCTTAAATAAGTAAAGATTCATGGTACTTTTTGAATCAGATACAACAAGCAGATTTTCATTGTAATGTAATTTTTGTGACCATTGATGTTTTTAATCTTTTTTTTTCTGTAATTCCACATGACCAGGGTTTAGACAGGCTGAATGAACAGCTGTTAAAAATTGGAGATATAAATAGGATAAAGTTAACACAGTAGTTGCCCTTATGGAAATTATACTAAAAAAAAAAAATATTTGTTTCAAAAACAAATATTATCAACAAACAAAGGAAGTAGCTATGAGCACTGTGTGTGCCCTAGCTTATGCAAATTTGGTGATGGCAAGCTGGGAGCAACAATTCGTTTTCAGTAGTATTTACAAAGACTCCTGGTTGGTATATACTCAGTACCTGGATTATATTTTTATTTTATGGAATTATTCCAAGGAGAAGTTACAGGAGTTTCTTGAATACATAAATAATACTACTGACTTTTTAAAATTCACTTATAAATCCGACTTAGATCAGATCATGTACCTTGACATACAATTGACTAAAAATTTGAATCAAGCATGTTTTCAGTCAAATATTTTTGGAAAAGTACCTTTTCAAGCAACTATTTACATTTTAACAGTTGGCATCCAAGCCACCAAAACAAAGCTGTAGTAAAAGGACAGATGGTCCGGCTGGCACGAATAGTTTCGGATGATGGCATTTTTGTGACTGAATGTGAATTAGTACTGGATAAGGGAGGTTGTTTATAACAACTTTTTCAAAAGATAGTCAAGCTATAGTTGAATGTATTTATAGACATTGGAATGTTTTTAAAAGTGATGTTTTATTAATAGAAAAACTTGGGGAAAAGCCAGGTATTGTTTTCCAAAAAGGTCAATCATTGAAATATTTACTTGAACATGGACATGAAAAAAATGAAAAAAAATAAAACAAACAGAAAATTAGGCATGTTTAAATGTGGACATTGTAATCGGTGCCAAAATGTCAAAGTTGGTGATAAGTTTTATGTTAAAGAAACAGAATTTGAGATTAAGGGGCACTATGATTGTGAAACAAGTCATGTGATTTTATTTAGAAAAATGTGATTCCTGTCCAGCATTTTATGTTGGAATGACTGCTAGAAAGTTAAGGAATCGAATATATAAATATATGACTGATATAAAGAATTCTAAAAGAACAAATGCTTTTTTTAGGCATATAGAGGCAAATGGTACACATGGTTTTTATTTTGTAGTTTTAGATCAAACTGGATCTGCCCACAGGGGTATATAGTAGAAGAACATCTGGCAATGAATGAATTAAAATGGCAGTTAAGATTGGATGCTACAAATTTCCCTGGGTTGAATGATTCAGTTTCTATTGCTTCGGTATTAAGGTTAAAATATTTAACTAATTAATTAATTAGAAAGTATAAGTCATGTAATTTTTTTTCTTATTTAAGTGAAGAGAATATTTTAAAATTTTATTTCTGATGAAGTTCCATAAGTGTAACTGGAATGAATGTGCTTAACTTTATTTTTAATAAAACTGTATGGTATTAACGTGGCATTTGAATTTAGCCGTTATTTTTGCACCACTGGAATTTGTTATACAGTTTGTGGTGTCTTTTCCAGGAGGATTGTGGAAGCATTGAATGAAAATAACTTTAACCTAAGTATATATTTACATGCTCCTCAATGGTGCCCAGTATAAAGAGGGGGTAATCCCAGATTTGAAGCGCAGTACAGGGATCCCTGCAATCCTTGTGGCAAACGTGATTTTTGTATGGGTGTTACAGAACACTAATAACTACAACTATGCACAAAAAGATCACTTTTGCAGTGGTATTTGTGTCTTTTTCTAAGTGGACAGGATAGAATATCTTGTTGCTCACGATTAAGGAAAGCTCTGAGGCTAGCAGAGGTTGAAGACATTTAAAATTGCACCATTCCTTAACTGCTGAGGTACTGAGCCATATTGCATGTACCCTTCTTTGGACAATGATATTCCGTTGATGATGTCACATAACTTAACCTGGTGTGTAACATTAATATAACTTACTGGAGGGTCAGATTTGTCTCCCAGAGGTTAGCACACCCGTGGAACAGACTCCTAATTCATATTAAGTAGAGTTCCTCTTTGGCCCTCTTCAAGCACAATCTGGATGATTGGATGGGTAACCATAAATTCACCCTGGGGGTTCCACCTGTGTCTCTCTTGGACAGGGGCAATATGTGCTGACCATGGAAACAAGGTCAGAACTTGGCTAGGCTTGTAAGAGCCCTATGGCCATTAGCCTAGTAACTTCCTATGATCCTATGATTTTATGATCCTATGCTTCTGTGATGCTCTCTGCACCACTTGGACACATATAATTAGCCCTAAGGTGTTCTGTATACCACTTGCACATTAGTAATTAATTCTATGGTGCTCTGTGTACCCTTTGAACATGGGTAGGAAGGCTGGGAACTAGCCAACTGGGCAAAGGGACATGATTAAGAAAAAACACTGCATCAGGTGAGAGACTGTATATATGTGAGATGGGGTAGAAAATATCAAGAAGACAGATAAATAAAAGGGTAGGAAGGGGGAGACACCTATTATACTTACAAAGTGCAGAGATGTGATATGGTATACAAAATGAGCAAAATGGGAGAAGAGCTGTTTTTCGGTCTGTAGTAATGCTGAATTTGTGAAAGCTCCCCAGAAAAAGGAGTGGCAGTGAAATAGTCTTTCTGATGGCTTACACGGTGCTATATATTGCTTTGATGAACAATTTCACAATCATTCATTTTGCTTTCTCTCTCTCTCTTCCACACACTATAAACACACTCATGCATAGGCACACATGCGCGCGCACACACACACACACACACACAAACACACACACACACACACACACACACACACACACACACACACACACACACACACACACACACACACACACACACGGAGCACATTAATGCTTCACATTTCTAATGTAAAACATAATGAGATATTATTAAAGTTATTTCATAAGGTATAGTATATGTATTTAAGTGTCTGAATGAAGTATGACTCACAGTAAGAAGACATGTTTTCTGTTAGTCTTTGTGTCTATTGTCCCTTTCACTGCTTTCTTGTAGAACACTTTCCCAGTTTTACCCATTTTGAAATACATGTGGCATTATAGAATGCATAGTGATTGTTCTGCTGATTGCACAGAGCCATTAATAACAAACCTAGTCCCAATTATGTACAGCACATTATTATAACCAGTAACATAAAAAGCAAACATCTTATTTGCACTGACAACACTAGCTCTAGTTTCATCCATTTCCTTTACTACAGTTAGTATTTTAAATGCAACCATGAAACTGTTCACTGCTGGCAACTTGGTAATTGTCCAAGGAAGTGAAATGAAGACTGTACCATTTATTCTTGGTATGACTATATAGCATATTGGATGATGCACTTAGAAGACATGCAACTGACAAAATCCAAGTAAGCTTAAGTGACGTACTCTGCTAGTGGTTTATTTGCTAGGCACTGCACTCTAGATAGTGCACTGTTTTAGTGAGTGATGTATGTTGTGTACCGTTTTCTGGCTAGAACATCTTATAGCTGGCAGGCAGCTGATGAGAGGGAAATAAGAGGATAAAACTGCATGTTTTGGAAAAGAATGTCAGCAACAATTGCAATACTAAGCAAATGAGGTACGGGGTGTGCTTCTAAGAAGGACCTACCACTGCACACACATGAGGCACTTGCTTTATTTATTGTTATAAGTTACGTATTCCCTGGTATTGAGCAAATGGACAATTGTGCTTTAATCCAGAGCAAGAGAGAAAGGGAGCCTGCATGGTTACCACAAGCTATGACTATGTGCCATATAATGAGCCATCAGTTTAAAAAGTCAAATATGGAGGAGCTCTTGAATTTTAAAAATCATGAGGTCCATATCATTGGCTGAGCTTTTGTCTTATGAGGTCCATATTCCACTAATATTTAAATATTTCACCTCAATGTGGGATAATTATATAGCGAACTATTTACTTAGATGCATTTTTGTAATACCTGTCAGTGACAGACCAGTTAACAAATGCATAGTATAATATATCTCACTAACAGACAGAAGTGGTAGGTAAGTATTCAAATCTGAGATATAGAATTTAGTCTCCTATACATCTTATATATATATTTATTTTGTGCAACTGCAAATAACTATATTTACATGAATGTGGTTAGAAAAAAACTGATTCAGCCATTTCTTTGCCAGACGATTATTTACAACAGTTAGCTGTAACATCACACAGACAGCATCTGCAGTGTTATAATACTTATGTTTCTCTTACCATGTTGGGTCATCCATCATTCCTGAAGCATTTCTACTCTCTGGTGGATCCAAACAGCAGTGTGGAAAGCAAGTCTTTGATACACACTTACTCAAAAACTATTTTTGCCTTCGGTCAGAACAGTCTAAAATGAAAGAAAGACAAATACTTTGCTTTGCATGTAGCTCACGTATTTTCATTTTATTTGACAATACATATATCCTTCAGTTAAACTTAAAGCAGTTGCAAAGTAACTTATTAATGAGAACCATTACAGTGTTTAATTTTATTGTAAACAGTTGTTTTAAAAGTAATGGTTGGTTTCAAGGTATACAATTTATAGTGTATTTTGCTAAATGTTTCAACTGACTTCATTTAGTTAGTTTTCTTTGAATTCATTTTACTGCAAAATTCTTTGTGAAAAATAGTTTAATCAATTTTGAGTTGAGTTAAATTTTTTGATCATAATAATAAGAGATACATTTGCAGTGTATGTGGACGAGCAGCTATAACAGCTCTGAGAGGCTATGTGCATGTAAAAACTCTCCATTTTATTTCCCACTTTTAAAATGTAAAGTAAGTAGCTCTTAACTTGTGCTGACTAAGAATATTTGCCATTCACTGGTTTCATGACAGTTTATCAACATCCAAATATATTAAAAAAAATAATTAATTGAAAACAAAACAATCAACTTCCTTTTTGAGATGCGTGCTTTTTGTATAGGTGAGATAAGCCTTTTGAGCTCTCACACAGAGGCAACTTTGAACCTGTAACGCCTGACCTAATGTAAGGAAATTCTAGATGTTTGCACCTTAAGGAATGAACAAGCTTCCAAATCCAGTTACATATTTTGATGCATTGGAACCACTTGATTTTAGTTAAGATCTTGTCTGTGACATAGCTGGTAATCTTATGACACTCTATAACCAGATCAGAAATAGTTACATTGAACCATATCAACCTACTTAAGCCTTGCAAAAGGAAACTGTTAAACCTGTGTATTAATATAATACACATAATGCATAGTTTTAATAATAGAAAAAGTGTTATCTCTTTCATTTTCTTAGAAAATGAAATGGATTACTGTAACTGACTGTGATAGCATGCCATATAACCTTTTATATGCCTGGTACATTAGAAACAGAGGTCTACAATTTATGCTACAAGTAAAAATAAGTAAAATGACATACATTTTTTTTTTTACTTTCTAGGATAATACTGCATAAGAAACATGACAAATATCATCAATCATTTCAGTGCAGGGAGCAGATGGATTGAGTATAATCAAATGGAATTCTGGATTTAGGAAAAGAAACCTGACCTTACTATCATCACTGAAGTATAGATAAGGCAAATGACTAAAATACTTTGAAAAACTTTTCTACCCTTTTCCAAAGCCTTAGAACAGGACCTAGAGCTGACAGTGGTGCATTTGTGTAAGTTACACACAACATCCCAGCAACTGTTACTGCATGTTGTACTACCACAAGTATCACAGACCCACAATGGTCAGATTTTCAGTAGTAGTTTCACAATCATCATAATCAACTCCCCTTTTCCCATTTTTTTTAGATGGGACTGGGGAGTTGCATCAACTATCATCAACGTTCTCAGTTCAATGCCTCTGTCCTACACTCTTCAAATTACATCCTGTTTGATCAGGTACTATTTTATAACAGAGACTCAACTACAGTTATACTTGCCCTTACTTTTAGGTACATTTATGAACTCTTAATGTATTTTTCTACTTAAAAGTAGAAAAAAAATGCATTTGAAAAAAAAAACCTGTTACTGTGCCTTTAAACGAAAATTGAAACTATCATAAATTTAATGTTTAATGTTTATGATTTGTTAATTACTGATTGATCTTGTACAACTTCTCAGAGTGGTCTTAATACTGCCTTAGAGTATCTGCACAATATTCCTCTGCCTGATCAAGATAAATGTATAGTAGTTGTTACTAAGTGGAGTAAACAAATAGTTTGTCTGATGTTTTTTCAGTTAGTGCCTATAGAATAAAGTTATTTGATGAAAACAACTTTCACCAACAGTGGAGTTTTCTCTTTTCTCCACTGCTTTTTGACTTTAGTATAGGTATGTATACGTTTGAGGGGTGTGGGATTCACACCATGTGGGGGGTGCAGGGGGGGCTGGTTGTTCTTCCCCACCAAAAAGAGCACCTCTTGCAAACAGGGGTAAAGCATCACATGTAAAGAAAAAAAATGTAAATGCTTTAGGCAAACCAGAACTTTTTTGGAGTGAAATCAACAACATGGTTGGCAAGTCCGCCTATACAAACCTGCTGTATATTGATCAGAAGTGCTTTTACTGTAATAGATCCACTCAATATTGTTTACCTCTTTTGACATTAATTTATAAAATCAGTGACGATACATAGACACAACATTGTATATATATGGAGCATTTCTATTGTACACTTTAAAGACTGTTATTTTCTTTCCATCAGATCATACAAACTTTTAAGATGCCAATCACTGACCATTATAGCACTAGATCTATTGGCCTTGCGCTAAATTTCCGAAAGACATACGGCATCTTTCTCTCTCTCCATGCACTGACCATTATAGCACTAGATCTATTGGCCTTGCACTAAATTTCTTAAAGACATATGGCATCTTTCTCTCTCTCCATGCAACACAACATGAGTTTCAATAACTTATCAGGGTCTGATGTTTTTTTTTTTCTTGATTAGTAGAAAACTGCTACCATTGTTGCAGCCTCAAAGCAAGGCTTTTTTAGATCAGCTAAATACATACCATCCATTTTTCTCTAATTTGTTCTACTTAAGATTTAAAAAATGTCTATTTCCTTTCAACTGCCCATATATCTCTTTAATTATGAATGCCTTTTATTTACTTTTATTTAATTATATTTGTTTACTGGGTTAATGCACAGATTGCAATGGACCATTTGCAGGCAGAGCACTATGAATGCCTTAATAAAACTAAACATTATTGGGGTACAGAAAACATATTATGCAAGCAAAAACCTTAGCTTACACTACCAATATCCTTAACATTAGACAAAATCTAGCAGAGGATCTTCAGGCACCTCAGCCATGGTATAATGGCAAATACGAACAAAAACCAAAAATATTATTTTTGGTTTTTGTTCGTATTAGAGAAAATCTGTATGGGGCCATGTTTATTGATGTAAATAGGGACTTTGACTTTTCTTTTGACCACAACAAAGTAATCTTGAACCTGCAATCCCATGGCCTTACACTTTGATCTAGCCAGTGGTTTAAACATTACCTTTTCAGGCCAAACCTTTAAAATAAAAGTTACTATGATTGTTTTGGTGCCACTGGACACTGACATGCCTCAAGGTTCAATACTGTGACTAAATAAACACGATTCTATCACAGGGATACCAGCATGTCTCATATTTCTGTACTGTGTCCAGTTCTGTTCATTGCGCTCATACATAGTTTTAATAGCTCCTTCCTAGTCATGTCATCTAAATGTTTTGCTGATAAAATAGAAAATTTTATATAAATTTTCCTGACACTGTTCATAAGGATGTATCTACTAACTTGAAGAAGATTAATAGCTGGTGTAACTGCCTAAGTCTCACCCTAAATTTTAAAAAAACTGAGGCCACTTTATTTAGTACTCTCAAATGTCTCTTCCATATTGATACGACCTGGATTGTAGTTATTTCCTCACCACAGGTGTGTAAGTCTTTTCAAATATCTTGTCAAATATCAAATAGCTCTTACTGTTATGCAAGTGAATAATGCTTGATTAGTGGCCTTGGCACTAAAGGAGCCAGGTTGAAGGGATTGATTTGGAGTAGCCTGCTCACCTCTTCTGAGGAGGATGGTTGTGCACACTTAGGAATACAGTTTGATTTCCTCCAGTGGAGACCAGGGCAAACTACCACTCATGCTTCACGCAGGTTAGAGCTAATTATAGGGAAGTCCCTTACAATAAATTAAAAAAAAACAATCTTGATAACTTTGAATTATTATCTCTTCTGACCAACTCTTAGCCCAAATGTAGGAATTGAAAGGCTTGACTGTTTTTTTCTTTGAGGGTGTGAAGATTGGTAGTCAGCTGGCAAAAAACTGGGCAACAAAATCTTGGTTTGTTGTTAGGCTCATACTTATCCTTCTCAGTCCATACTGTTAATATAATAGGAAAGGTGACAAAAGTCTTTTATGAGGTTGTAGTAGGCCATTTGCTTATTCAAGATGCACAAATATCTTAGGGAAGTCGCTACCTATGTAGAATATCTTTACAAATTACAATCTCAGGTTCTTTACATAATTGCAATTGCTTACAAGTGACACTAAGCAAAGCAGATCATTTTATGATTTAGGTCTGCAGGCTAAAGCACCAGAATGCCTTCCTGCTGAAGTAATCCTACTTTTAACTTCTCTAAGAGCAAAAAAATTGCCATTTCTTTATTGAAGTACAGTATCTTACAGAACAAACATGCCTCTCTGTCTCTCTCTTACACACACACTTAAATACTTGCTGTAGATAAACATATTCTCCATTTTATCACACATTTCTGCTACAAGCTCCCTAACCTTATCTTTACCCCAATACTCTTTGGAAGCTTTCACAAAAGCTTCTACTGACTAAACCTAAAAGTCATGGAACTTGTTATTACTGAAGCTATATGCCTACTTCACTGTATCAGTTTAAGAACAAGCCCTTTGTATAGTATTGGGCTTTGTGTTCATGTAGGTTTAACTAAAAGATAGTAAGCAACATTTTCTATTTTTTAATTTCTCCAAGTCTTTTGGGTTTCTAATGCCATGATGGGAATGGACTCCATTCCTAAGTCAAAATATGGTGAAAGTTCATGAAATTAGTATTGTTTCAATCTTTCATGTTAGCCAGCAGTGGTTGTCGCAACACCCAACAATGTGCACAGTAATGGCTAGAGTTGCCAGCAGTCTGGAATTCTGGACTGTCCATAAAATGGAAACTGCCTTTTCTGGACAGCATATTTTCTACAAAAAAATAAAATCAATTATCTACAGGAGAGCCCCTCAGCAGCCAAGAGCTCTGGATTGTGCAGAATGCTCCACATTTATCACCGACTGTTGAACAGTGTGCTTGAAATTCTAAATTGTAGTACTAGAACCCTGAGTGTGTGAGAGTGTATGCATGTATGAGAATGAGAGAGAGATTGATCGTGTTATTATTTTATACTTGCTAAGCAGCTGTTTCACGTTATTATTTTATACTTGCTGAGCAGCCGTTTAGTGAATGTAAAAAAAGTGTGCATGTGTGTATGCCTGTTTATATTTCTGTGTGCATGTGTGAGTGAATCTGTGTATGAAAGCAGAAGAGACTGTGTGTGAGAGATCGAGAGAGTGAGAGTGATCGAGCAATCATGTGGGTGAATGGGTGCATGAAAGCAGAAGAGACCGTGTGTGTTACAGAGAGTGAAGAGTGAGAGAGATTGAGCAATCTTGTGTGAGTGAATGCATGCATGAAAGCAGGGGAGACTGTGTGATAAAGCCTAAAATACAGGGGGGAAAGGGTCAAAATTAGGAATAGATTTTATTTATTGCTCTTTTAAAATTACAAACTTTCTTAAATAAAAGGATTTGCGTTAGCATGACTTTCTGAAGGAAATAAAAGCCTGAAACTCAAATGCATGTCATTATTTAGTAATTTCAATCTCCAGTGACTGGCAACAAACCAAACATTTAGGAGTAAGGGACCAAAAATAAATATATGATAATTTTTTAAAATGTTATACATTGGATGTACAATGCTTTTTCCAACACCATTTACTTATACTACAGCAAGTTTGAAACATTAGGCGGAGGAACAATTTTACATCAAAAACATATAAAAAATAATATATTAATAAAAAATTAAATAAGTAAGTAAACACAACAATTTTACAGATAGCTCATTCTCTAAGCACACTAATGCCCAGGGCATACATATAATCATGCACACACACACACACACACACACACACACACACACAAATATATATATATATATATATATATATATATATATATATATATATATATATATATATATATATATATATATATATATATATATATATATATATATATATATAAATTTTTCTGAGCAAAGAAAAATGTGTATGCCTATATATATATATATATATATATATATATATATATATATATATATATATATATATATATATGAGTCTCATACTGTTCCCTGAGCAAATGGCTGGGCATACTTTTGCGAAAGTGCTTTTCATTGAAAAAGCACTTTCACGGAAGTATGCTGAAAAGTAAGGGAAATCGTGGGGGAATGGCTGTTGTTGAGATCATAGTACAAGGGGGATAAGGGAATATTCCCTTTTCTCCACTGTAGTGCAATCTCAGAGTGAGAATATAAAAGTAGGCGGGTGTGGGGGACACAGCCCCCCACATGGAGGTGCAGGGGGGCTTGCCACCCTGTGTAAACATTAGTTGTGTGTTTTTTTTTTTTACTTTTTTGAGGGACTTTAGCACAAAAGTGCTTTTTTGGTAAAAAGCACTTTCACTAAAGTGTGTTCGATAGATGTGGTTTCGGACTATTGAACCATTCAATAGTCCTAAACCCATATATATATATATATATATATATATATATATATATATATATATATATAACTATATATATATATATATATATATATATATATATATATATATATATATATATATATATCGATATATACAGTACATGAGACAACATACTTTTGCAAATGTGTACATGCAACAGATGAATGCGTTGAATTGTTTGACAGACGACTGCATGCACTGGCAGAAAATTGTGGGTTTTAACAGCACTAAGATGAACACATAAGGGACAGGATTGTGATTGGGCTGGATGATAAAGTGCCTCAAAAGTTAGAACTTGAAGTTACCCTAACTTTAGAAAAGGCAATAGAGATAGTAATGGAGTTATGTATTTTGTATGTCGGGTACTAAAATTACATGCATTTTGCTTTGACTTACATGTCCATTATTTTTTAAATGAGAAGTTTGCAATTTGTATGGAATTACATGCATCGGTAACATATCTAAGTAGCCCCCTTCCAGCTATTTTAAGGCTCTTACAAGGGTACTCAATTATACTGTGTACACCTTAATATTAATACAAATGGTGATGTTGACCAAACAGCATGTCTCCAAGAATGGCCAGAACTGTGACCAAATAAATATGTGCAAATAATCTCAAAGCTTAAATATTTTCTGCAAAGGACCAGCCACAATGAAAGTTTTGACATATTTAATAATAAATAATAAAAGAACAAAAAATACTAAATATCTATTTACAGTAAACTCCTTAGTTTGAGACACAGGGAATACTAAAAATAACACAGATGGAAAGTTTCAAATAGTTATTGAAAAACAGTACTTCTAATCTCACTATATTTTCCTGACTAATCTAAAAAAATTACGGTTCTTTCTTTCTATCTATCTATCTATCTATCTATCTATCTATCTAGCTATCTAGCTAGCTAATGTTTTTAGTGTTTTAATGCAGAACTTACTTAGAAAGAGAACATGGGCAGGCAAGCTGTTAAAAGAAAAACAGTAATACAGAATATATATATATATATATATATATATATATATATATATATATATATATATATATATATATATATATATATATATATATATATATATATATATATATATATATATATATATATATATATATATATATATATATATATATATATATATGTATATAAATGGGTCTAGGACTCTTGCACGAATGCACTTTTTACCGAATCGTGAATGGGTGGGCATACTTAGACGAAAATGCTTTTCACCGAAGCAGCATTTTCGCGTAAATATGCCTGCTGTGCCAGTCGTACTATGGTGTGGATAAGGGAAAGTTCCTTTTTCCCCACTGTAGTGCGATCTCAAGTGAGAATATTAAAGTAGGGGGTGTGGAGGATGCAGCCCCCCACATGTGGCCTAGCCCCCCTGCATAAAAGTAGATTTAATGTTTTTTTTTTTAACACAGTTTAGCGAAAGCCCTTTTTTGGTGAAAGCACTTTCGTTAAAGTGTGTTCGGTGATATTGGATTCAGACTGTCAGACAACAGTCCTAGATATATATATATATATATATATATATATATATATATATATATATATATATACATATATATATATATATATATATATATATATATATATATATATATATCTATGGTCTATATTAGAACACCGAACATTCAAAATGTCGAGTGTTCTAATATCGAGCCCTACCAATTGAAAATACTAAACATCAAACATTCAGAACAGCAAATGTTTTCATAGGGAAAAAATTTGCTGTTCCAAAACACATACACACAACGCAAGCACACCAAACAAACGGCAATCCACATACATACACCTAAACTCTTACACCTTTCCCTACACTAAACTATACACACACCACTAACTATCCACTTACCTTAACCCAAACCCTAAGCCCTAAGGTCCGTCACTATTGCACACTCGCCTCACCTGCGCCCTAACTAATCTACCCTGCCCTAACCCTCATGTCCACACAATCACACACTTAACTGACCCGTGCCCTAACTCACCTAACCCATCCTAACCCTCACGTCCACACAATCATGCACATACCTAACCCGCGCCCTAACCCTAACTACCCTAACCCACCCTAACCCGCATGTCCACACAATCGCACACATACCTAACCCACACCTTAACCCTAACTAACCTAACACGCACTCAATCACATACTTAACTGAACCCAACCCGTAACTTTCCACCAGAAGGCTGAAAATACCGAAACAACAGAAACGGACAACCGATTTCTTTCCCTAGGAAAAAATTTGGTTTTCTGTTTCTTCGATATTAGAACACTCGACATTTTAAATGTTCGGTGTTCTAATATAGACCCTATATATGTATATATATATATATATATATATATATATATATATATATATATATATATATATGTGTGTGTGTGTGTGTGTGTGTGTGTGTGTGTGTGTATCTATATCTATATCTATATATATATATATATATATATATATATCAAATGAAGCAAACAGAGTAAAGAAGAATGGTAGATGGAGAAGGAAACAAGGAGCTTTGTGATTATTGAAGATAGCAGCAATAGACAAACACAAAATACAGACAAAGACAGACAGTGAAAGTATGGATGTGAAAGGAGTGGATGACAGTGGAGAGATGAAGACATACAGAAGGAGAACAAAGGGTTATTAGGAAGATTGGACTACAGACAGACTATAGTGTTGAACACCACAACTGGTGAAAGTTTGAGGAGCCCAGAGGAGACTGCATCCACTTGTTGTTCATTTCTGTGGCTGAAATTATGGACAGGGTCTGCCTCTGGTAGCCATATGGTCAGGGATGGCCATTTGCATGACTCTGTCAGGCATATCAAGAGATGTTAATAGTCCTGCTCCAGACATCCAACTGCCAGTGTATTTCAGATGTCATGAGATGCCACATCTGGTGCTAGATGACCAAATCAGACCTCTTTAGACAAGTCATAAGAGGAGCCTTTGCCGCCCCTTTCTAAGAGATAGCTATGGAGACCACCAGTGAATCCTCTAGCTCACATTTCATAAGATGATGTTTGATGTCCTTTTGAGATGCAGGCTTGTTGACCATTGGTGATTTAACACCAAACATGTTGGCAGGTGCAGACTCAGGAGACCATCACTACTCCATATTGGGCTTTACAGCTGGGCCTATAGAAGGGGAAGACAGAAAACAGAAAGAGAGTAAATACAACACACTGGTTCACCTAAACAGAATTTCAATTGCTCACTACAGATGTAGCTATAGTATACATTCATCATCACTTGGATAGGTTTACAGACTTTCTTAGCAGGTCTCTGTACTGAAGTTCATTTTCTTGACCTTTGCAAATTAAAACAGGGGCAATTTAGTCCACTGCAACCCTGCCAAAAGAAGGAAAAGAAACAACAGACCAAGGCTTTAAAAAATGGTGTACAGCTCTTAATATAAAATGCTCATACACTTTCACTAAATTCTGAGTGCCAATGGCAGAACAGATTAGCTGGAACCTTTACAGGTCACTATAACAATGTCTGCATTCATAGCCGGAGTGGATAATGGCAGTGGGATCATTCACCATTCTGGCAGCCTGTAGCCATGCATCAGCATTTTGTATAATTTTTCCCACTGCTGCTCCTGCTGCCTGTTGATCATAGCCCTAAACCTTGAGCAATGACCCATTTCCTTCACCATTATCAAGGACAAGAGTCAACCAACAGGGGCCATAATTTAGACAGCAATCATGAGTGGTTGAAGAGTTTTTGTTTATGGCCCTAAATCTCCTGTGAATGCACAGTATGCATTGAAAAGCAGTGTGCAATAGGTTGTCCATAGTGATCATTCCTTACTTCATACCTCTCAACCACTTAGAGCAAGAGCTTAAAGTAATGGGGGACAAAGACTCAAAAATAAGGACATATTTTAATAGGATTTGTGTTAACATGCATTTTCTGAAGGATATGAAACCTGAAATTCAAATGTATAGCATCATTTTGTTACTTCAGTCCTCAGGAATTTGTCGGAAAGCCACAAATGTTATGAGGAAAAGACATAGAAATATCAGGCAAAAATCCGGACATTCTGCAAAAATCTGGACAGTTGAGAGCAATGTCTCACTTTTGAAAGGGACTTTACTAGCAAGCAGCCCTAACCACCTTTTCCATGATGCTCCATCCTTTTATGACATGGAACAAGGTTGTCTGCCTTTATTTATTTATTTAATTTAATTTTTATTTATTTACATTTTTTTTATCAGATTAGTACCATTAAACCAGTGGCCAGTTTTCAGAGGAAACAGGAGCTGATATTCATACTAACTTGAAAATATTTGCCTAGGGTATTGGGTGACCTTCCTTATTCTTTTTGGTAAATGCCATTGAATCTTTTACATCCACCTGATGTACCACCAACTGATGCAGAAGGGACTTTTGTTTAATATCTCAGCCATCATAATGGACTACCCAGGTGCTTGTTATAATCCCTGTGCAGCAGATATACAAATAAATTATTTTCCTGATGAATCTAGCACCAAAAGATGCCATTTCCAGAGTACAGGTTTTCAAGAAAAGCAAATTGGTAGTCTTGAATTATGTCTTCTTCTGGTCAGCTCTCATCGTAGTTATAGAGTGCACATGTCTCATTTGGTTGTGGGGCTGATGGCAGACAACTTTTAAAAAACACCATGTTTTACACCTTCAAACACTATTGCTGAACTACCAAAGGTGTTGTAAGTGCAGATCGGCAGAGCTATGGGCTTCAGAGTTTGTTGAACATGAGCTAGTAGACTAGAGCAGAAGAGTATGTAGCAAGTTATTAGCAGAACATTACTTTTTCATTTCTTGTTTATTTCCCGTATTTGCATTTGTGATTTGAAGCTTAGATAACCATAATAAACAATCTATTTAATAATTTTAGATCAGAAATAGAAAATGTATAAGTACAAAGAATAAAACATATAACACATCAAAACTATAATGAAAACTATATATAAATGTGTTAAGTGCCTATATATATATCTTTCATATGATGAACTGATAGGGTATAACAGTAGTACAAGAAATCTTCTAAATGAAAACAATTGCCTTGAATAGCTTTTAGATTTTCCTTTTGCCATGAATGGTTGTGATTATCTATAAAACATTGAATTCATTACATAAGAGTTTACTCCAATAATTTACATAATAAAAATGTTTATTTTGATTATTTGTTATTACGGGCTATAATATGTTTAATTGCTATTTGTTTGAATCTAAACCATGACATTTTTGATCTATCAAGCCAGTTCTGGTTGATATATTTAATCAGTGAGAAAAGAGTAATTAAAGCATGCACATCTTGCTGCATTAAGCTAGGAGGAGGAATATATAAAAGTGTGAATTCCCAATATAAGGTATATATTTCCTATCCCATTTTCTCTAACTTGACATTTAGGGAACACCATCATTTATAAGAACATTTGCAGCTCAAGAAAATATGTAAAAGATCTGCTTTTTGCTATTTGCAAAACAAACCATTTGGTGAGAATATGAAATAATGGTTATTAAGTATATGTGGAGTTAAAAATTCATTGTTCATGATCATTATTTGTATATAAAGGAATATTTTGAAAGGTAATAGTTTTGAAGTTATTTGGGTAGAACAAATTCTTTGATTTTGTGTTATTAATGGATTAAGATTAATCCAATACTTGGAATAAACAATAGAATTTTGGTATTTAAAATATATAATTAATTTATATGCATTAGATGTCATTTTCTTCATTGTGAAAGCAGTCCATAATAGCTTACAGAAATTTATATTATGATAATTAACTGTAGATTAATCTAAGTACATTAAGATTACTTCTTTCATTTGTCTTAATAGTACAGCATAGCTTTTTGGATGATTTAGAACATTTTTCAGGTCACTAATTGAAAGATTTCTGTAGATATGATATCTATGATGTGCTTGTCTTTAAATAGAGGATAATTAGAAAAGCTTAACATTAGATTATTCAATTTGAGATTAGGGTTTAGATGAATTGGTTGAAATAACATAAATGATTTTTTTAAGTCTAGAAAGTCAATGAGGTTTTATAGGATTATTATCTTATGCATTAAAAGTTTATTTATTTCAAGAGTTTTGAGGCTTTGTTTGGGAAAGGTAGAGCTTTTGAGTTGCATTGGTATTTCGTGGTTATGCCATATTTTGACCCAGATATGACTCTAATTTGTTTGGTTTGGGCTATATTCTGATATTTTTATAAATCTACTAGAATTAATTATGTCATAATAAAGTTTGAAGTCAGGAAGTCTCAAGCTGCCAATATTCTTCAGATAGGTCCTTCTGATAACTAACATAAAAATTTGCCTAATTTTGTGTTAATAGTTTTAAAGAATTTATAATATCTTAGCAAATAAGATTAATTAAATTGGAATAACAATCTTGGCAATGTATTCATTTTAGTAATAACAGCTTTAGAGAGCAAGGGAAGATTAAGCTTATTCCATTTGAGAATATCATGATTGATATTTGTCCATAGTTTCATTAGATTTTCTTGATAAAAATGAGAGAATTATGATGGAAAGTTATGTCTAGATATTTTAATGAATTACTTATCTTAATGTCAGGGACTGGAAATTAATTTATTAAGCTGTAGTTTGGATTTAAAGGAAAAATGAAGGATTTAGCCAGATTTAATTTACTAGAAAACTTTGAAAAAATATCAATAGTATTTACAATTTTGGGTAAGTCTGTGTTGAGGAGGGTAAAGTAGAGATTTAAGTCAGAAGCAAAAGCCGTTAAAGATATATGTTTGTTGCAAATTTCTGATATGTGATGAAATATCTTTTGTGTTATAAGAAGAAATAAAGACTCTATATATAGGTTAAATAGGTATGGGGATAACAGACATCCTTGCCTCATCCTATTAAGGATTTTGATTGGAAAAGATATAACTTTATCAATAAATAAATAAATAAATATATATATATATATATATATATATATATATAAAGATAAGCAGGCATTAGAGAAAGGATTTTTAATCAAATTGATAAAGGTTTGTGGTAAACTAAAATGTGGCATAACTGAAAAGAGAAAGTCCAGGTGTGGTCAATCAAAAGCTATAGAAGCATTAAGTGTGAGTGTGAAAAATGAGTTGTAGTGTTTTGAAAGTGTACTCAGAGTATCCAGTGTTAATGCATGATCACAAGTTTGTCTAGCTTGCATAAAACCTGATTGATATGGGGAAATGATGTTCAGCAATGTAGATTTCAATGTATTAGCCAATAATAAACCAAATATTTTAATATCTACATTGATAAGATATGCCAGTCTATAATTTATAGATGTTTGGGATCAGAATTAGGTTTAGGAGTGAATATTATTTTAGAGTTATTAAAGCATAGATCTGAAATACTGTTGGTTTTTATAAAATTAAATACATACAATAATATTTTTGAAATAGTTTGGGCAAAGTTTTATACAATTCTGCCGTGAAACCATCAGGTCTTGGCAGTTTACCAAATATGAGGTTTTTAATTATTTGTAGAATTTTTTGCTGGATAAATGGAGCTATAATGAGATTTTACTGGTCTTGATTTATTTTTGGAAATGTTAGTTTAGAAATTGGTTGCATTCTTGTGGAGTAGAAGAAAGAATATGTTCACTATATACTTGAGACTTTATTTGAACAAATATTTGCATAATCTCCTTTCTTGTATGGTATAATTTATCCTGGTATAAAATTTCAATTATAGGCATAGAGGTCTTATTGATATTTATACATCTTGACAAGAGTTTAGAAGGAGCTTACACCCATTCTGAATATTTGGCTAGGGTTTTCATTTTGTAAAATGATTGTTGTGTTGTGTATAGTAGGTTTGATGAGATAAGATGTTTTCATTATCAGATGTGTAATCTAAATAGAGTTTCTGTTCAAGTTTGCAGATCTTGGTCTTTTAATGCAGCTTCCTTTAACCTATAAGATTTATTTTTTATAAAAGAAAACCTTGCTTATGAAAATACCCCTGATATGAGTTTTAATGGCAGCCCATTCAATTTCAATAGGAATATGAGAATTAGACATGTTAATTAAAAATAATATATTATTAATTTCTTATTTAATATAATCTTTGCAAAATATGTTAGGATTTAAAGTCCAGTTATGATTAGTATTTTTTTTAATTTACAAATGTTAGGCTAGTTAATATTGACAGTAATTCTAGAACAGTGGTGCACAATGTCCAGCCCTGGGGCCAAATCCGGCCCTCAACACAACACTATCTGGGCCTCAGAGAGTAACCAAAAATTAAAAAAAAAAGTGAAAAAATGCTATGCCTTACTCCAGTCACGCAAACTTTCTAGCATGTGCTTACTTACCTAATTGACTGCAGTTGCACACACCTCTAATTTTAGCTATGGAAGTAACTATTCTTTGTTGTTTATAACTTGTAGTCTGTAAACAGTAGTAACTTTCTGCAAGAGTTTGTAATAAGTCATGGCTGCAAGCCAGAATAAAGTTAAATGCAAGGTTGATGTAGAAAACAAACATTTTAATGACTGATGTCTTAAGTAAAAATGCCAGTTACCTGTACTTATTGTTAACTGGTAATGACTTACTATGTTTTAAGGTGGCCCACAGATGCATTAAGAATTCATGTAGTGGCCCTCCCCATAAAAAGGTTTTGCACCACTGTTCTAGAATGATCAGAAAAGAACCTAGGTTCTATATGGAAAGTAAAATCAGTTCTGAAAAAGATTGTTGATATCAGAAAGAAGTATAATTTAGCCTGTGTTTTGTAACAATGACAGTAGTAAGTGAATTTCAGTAATGAGGTTTTTTTTAATTAAAAGGATCAAATAAGTTAAAATATCTTTTTATATCTAAGATAGCAATTGATGCATAAGTGTTATAAGATTTGCTCCTACTTGTTCTGTTAACTATAGGATCAATAAAAGCATTTCAGTCCCCCTCAACTATATAGTAATGGTTAAGGAAATGGTTTAGTAAATTAGAAATTGTCATGATGAATTCATGTTCCTTAGTGCAAGGTGCATATATGTTAAGAAGTAATGTTTTTTGATTATTACATAACACCATCTCCCATTAACATCTGAATCTTGTTACAACATTGTATCCTTAAGAGATTGTTTAACAATAATTGTAACTCCAGCACTATGTGATGTATTGCCTGACTTAGTAATTACTTTGAACCATTTTTTTTTTCGCTGTGATTAGTCCACGGTTTTGATGTCATACGAGTTTCTTGTGCAACTATGATTTCTGCTTTGATATGAAAGTTAAATGGAAAAACACATTTCTCTTTTCATTTGTTTGGATTCCTTTAACATGGATCAATTATCTGCATCTAAATCCCCCTCCAATATATTTAATGGGATGGAGAAAAGTAAGAAAATGTATGTATTTCTTAGTACAAATATTATAGAATGGATTTAATAAGAAAAGCAAATAGCATTAAACTCTTCTTGTCAAAAAACTGTGCCTATTACCCTATAACTCCAAGAAGAGAATAATATAATATAATGTAAAGCATTAAAAATAGGTAAAACACAATAACAGTGAGACATTATATAACATGTACATTTCAGCTTATTTACAGTAGAAAGCAAGATAAAAACTTATTGAAGTAGGTTGAGTATAACATAGCTATCACAAAATACCACCAGTTCTTACTGCTCAGCACCCATTTTATATAATACAGTTTTAAGTCAAAGTTCAACTAAAAAAAGTTTTAAAATAATATTAAAAACACAGCTCTCTGTTCATTTTTGCTTAGTTATAAGAGTATTGGAACATTAAATATGTTCAGGAGTACAACAATAATATGGTTATCATACAATGTATATTAACTTGTATAGAAATAACAGTCATTTATCTATTATAACTGAAAACATGGTTTGCTTACATTCACAGAGAGACTTCCTTAAAAAGAAAACAGAAAGTGCATTTAGCAATTGGCATCAACAGTAAACCACTCCTCAGCAACTGTAGATCCAAGGGATCATTGCTCAGCTCATCTGATAACTTAAACATAAAATATTTTTTAAGTATTGTGAAATAATGCCATTAAAATTTAAAAATCACACAACTAATAAAGTGACTTCCCATTATCTCAAGCCAAAGAGAAATTATAGTACACTAATATATTCCATCATTCAATTTGGAGAAAAAATAAAGATGTTAAGAAAGGTTTGTTTTGCTTCCTTCAGTGACCCAACTGTGTATTTAAATATTTTATGTTGAAGTATTAGTATAGAGGGGTACCATATCTGAAATTTGATCTTTTTAGAAATTAAAAAAAAAAGCAAAATGGTGAAAGCTTTTATCTATCTTGTTTAATTTGCATAGGAAGGTCCTGGGCAAAGGTGATCTTGCTGTTATTCCAATTAAGAGCTTTTTTCTTTTTAATGATGGTGAGGATTTGGTTCATCAGAATAAAAAATAAAATATTCTACCAGACTGGCCACCATCTTGACTGAAGACATCATACATTTCAGCAACAGGTACCTTGTGCTGCATTTTCTTTTCTTGGGTTAGGACAGGCAGTATATGGGTTGTTCTGAGCATGCTGGGCCATAGTCTGTCACACTGGTAGATGAAATAGTATAGTTACAGACACCTTTGTGATTAACTGGTATAACTTCAAGACAGAGAAGAGCATGTAAACAGCTTTGGATAAAGAAAAATAGGAAAAGAGAGGAGAAGGAGCCCACTCTGTTTAGTTATATCAAGTAAACAAATAGCATTCTGCACTTTAAAGAAGAAAGGAAAATAAATAGGATCATAAGATCACAGATCATACTTGCCCATACTCTTGGGTTTGTTAGTCTGGAAGCAGTGAATGAGGATTCCTGCAAGCTGAAACAATTCCCTTTATTAGAGACCCATATATCTCACTTATTTTTAAAAATGAATATATCATTTTAGATGTCATCATTTCATTGGGACAATCTATTCCATAAACAACTGGGGGTCTGTTTCTGTATGAAATGTACTTATTTCTTGTAGTTTCCTCAATTTAAACAGTCTGGCTTTGGAGGTCTTACATGCATTTGTGTATAAGGGAAATAAGTTGGAATACTTATGGCTATTGTTTGTGTGAAAAAAGCTGAAATTATGCAGCTCTCAACTCTCCCTAACTTGCATAATGCCTCTGATTTTGTGTCATACTTTTAGTATGATCCCTAAAATTTTCTGGTAAACCATTAAGGGTCACTGTCCTTGAATAATATTAGAAGTTGATTTTCAGACTTCATATGCTTTTAAAAATGAATGCTAATTCAAACTGGTATTAAAGAACTTTCTAACTCTACAAAGGCAGTAGGGTCCTTTGTTCCTAATTATTATGTCAAAAGACTGATTGGTATAATTTTTGTTACAATCTGATGAGTTGTTGTGTCTATATCTCCTGGGTGTGGTGGAGGTTTTCTCTTGATGAAAGTAATTTACTTGACTATTGTTTGCTCAGTTTAAACACTC
This sequence comes from Protopterus annectens, assembly GCF_019279795.1. Taxonomy (NCBI): domain Eukaryota; kingdom Metazoa; phylum Chordata; order Ceratodontiformes; family Protopteridae; genus Protopterus; species Protopterus annectens. The sequence goes on along the minus strand of NC_056736.1, from coordinate 303,203,461 downwards.
TGGGTCTGGGAGACTAATGTGCATTTATTTGCAATAAGTTGAAATACTTGTGGTAATTCTTGTTTTGTGAAACAAACTTTAAATATATTATTCTGTCCTTAATTATTATTTATTTATTTTTATCACCAGACATCTGAGGTATACATGGCAAGCAATGGGTTATAATTATTATATAATGGATATGCGGGCTGTCTATAGATAAAAATGATGGACCCTACCATCATGATCACATTAAACTGTCACTAGTCTGTTTTTGCAGGACTAGTGTGTAGTTATGCAAAGCAAAATGGAATAGTTTACTGTGACATTTTTTTAATCACAGTCAGACATTTGAGATGCACAGAGACAAGTTTCTGTAACTGATAGGTGTGAGCATTGATGGTTTATCCTAATTTCAGTTTAAGTAGCATTTTATGGTTAAAATGTTTTAAAATGATTAATCATATTACTATTATTGAATTGTAACTGCTGTTTTACTTCCTGCTGGAAACAAATCAAGACTTTTCAAATGTAAAACAAGTTCACACATTTTACTTT